>NC_086449.1:568648079-568745579 GCF_028390025.1 Pseudophryne corroboree | reverse complement strand
TACTGTAGTAAGTAGCGGAAGCTTTTGAAAAGACACCACAAACCAATCATAGACTTAGGGCTGGCTACAGGCGTGTTCCTCAGGAGTGACCACGCAGGGCATCGAGTTCCTAAGGGTGGAACGTCAGCCGTCAGGCATCTTAAATATGGCTGTCGGAACACGATCTTTGATTTACTCATGAACCGGTGCCATATTTGAAATGCCTGCCTCCGCATCCAACACCCCTCCCCGGCTCCCTGCATCCATGTCCAGACAGCATTTATGTCGCTGCTCAGAGGCTCCTCCTTCATTCTGCTCCCACTCCTCTGTATGCCTCCTGAATCCCGAACATGAATCTCCTCTCCCCGGCTGCCCTCATAGCGCTCCCCTCACACTAGCGGATCCCCCGCAGAAGCACCCCGGCTGGGGCAGAGCAGGCTGTTTGTGCGTGACTACCTCTACTATTCCCTGGCAGGAGTCGGAGTAGAGGTGATGGAAAGATCAGAGACTGCTGAAGGTCAAATCCCCCTGGATAGTAGCAACAAGCCGGCAGTAGCAGCAGCAGCAGCTGGGAGAGGGGGACACTGACTGGGGTAATGGGGCAGCCTAGGAAACAGTGGGATGAAGTCGATGAGCTAGCTGTGGTGCTCCCACTGTTATCGTCCAGGACCAGGTGCTGGCTCCTTCTCCTCCAGTTAAGAATGGGGGTGAGAGGGGGGCATCACTTGGCACTGCCTGTGGCAGGGACAATGACTGTGGGAAGGCGGACTTCTGTAGCCCCAGTGAGGGAAGAAGAAGACTTGTGGAGGAAAGGAAGATGCTGCACTGGTAGGTGCCCCCTGCCTGCCTCTGTCTTTGCAATGCAATAGCCAATAATGAGGGGGGGGGGGGGGATCTACCCTGCTCCATGGAAGAGATTAGGGCTTTTGTCATTTGTGGGAGGTGGGAGCAATTATCATTGGAGGCTAGGTGTGGTATAAACATGCAAATATTTTCAGTATACCGACAGCGGCATCCCGCCTGCCAGTATACCGGCAGCGAGTTCCCTCGCATGCTTGCTGCACTAGCCATGCTTTGGTCCACAGGCTCTATTTCCACTCAGTTGGTGGTGTGGACCCACCAACCGAGTGGTAATTAGAGTGGAGGGGTGGTGTTGTGATGTCTGGAATTTGACCGCTGGTAAAATGTCAGATGTTGGGATTCCAGTGACGATCTCCTGAACACTGGGATCCCGACCGCTAGCATTTTGAATGCATCCCTGTGAATCTGGCACTATACTGGAACACTATGTGTATGCGCTATACTGGGGGCAGTATGTGTATCTTACTCTTTACTGTGGGCATTATGTGTAACGCACTATACTGGGGGCGTTATGTGTATCTGGCACTATACTGGGGACATTATGTGTATCTGGCACTATACTGGGGACATTATGTGTATCTGGCACTATAGTGGGGACATTATGTGTAACTGGCAATATACTGGGGCATTATGTGTATCTGACTCTGTACCTGGGGCATTATGTGTATCTGACTATAATTGGAGCATTATGTGTATCTGACTCTATACTGGGGACATTGTGTATCTGGCATTATGTTTAAGGGGCATTACTGGGGGCAGTATGTGTAAGGAGCACTACTGGGGGCATTATGTGTGAAGCTGCTAATTGAGGGTGTGTAGAGGGCGTTGTGATAATATATATATTTATAACTTGATAACATAATATAAAGTTGCGAGGCCCCCTAACACTGCCAGCAGATCCACTCATTTTTACTTTTTCTGTCAATATACTTTTATCCTTCTCCGATATTTCGTGAACTCTCATCAGTGATCCCAGATTAGCAGAGATCATTTACCCTAATTCTACTACCATACCACACTGGAAACGCCCAAATCCATCCGATCTTGGAAGCTAATCAGTGTTGGGCTGAGTCAGTACTCTGGTGAGAGACTCCTGAGGAAGACCCAGTATAGTAGAGTACAGAGCTGATTGGTATGCTCAGTGCCTAACAGTGATAGCAGATTCACCCTTTTTTTCTTGTTCCATTCTGCTCTTTATCCTCTATCTGTGGCGGTTAATGATATTCTGTTCCAACAAGTATACGCTCACAATTGATGCTCGGGCACACAGGCGATTTATGACATCCAAATCTGTACAGTTATGTACAGGCATGTGGTTGAAACAAACCCGTGAATTTATTGTATCTTCCTATTAAGGATTACCATTATTACTATCCAGACCTATCCCAGACAGTGTACATTCATTATTTAATGCTCATGATTGTTATTGTTACTAATACTCCAAACTACTTACTTTTACTATGACGTTAATAAAATTCAATTAATTTTAATATTTTTTCTGATCTTTATTTCTTAATACTATCATTTCTCTAACGTCCTTGAGGATGCTGGGACTCCGTAAAGACCATGGGGAATAGACGGGCTCCGCAGGAGATAGGGCACTTTAAGAAAACTTTGGACTCTGGGTGTGCACTGGCTCCTCCCTCTATGCCCCTCCTCCAGACCTCAGTTTTACACTGTGCCCAGAGCAGGATGGGTGCACTGCAGAGAGCTCTCCTGAGTCCTCTGCCTAGAAGCATTTTTGTGTGGATTTTTTATTACTTTTTTACAGGGAGAACTGCTGGCAACAGGCTGCCTGCATCGAGGGACTGAGGAGAGAGGGGCAGACCTTCTTGTCTAAGATAGGCTCTGCTTCCTCGGCTACTGGACACCATTAGCTCCAGAGGGGGTGAACACAGGTTCTTACTGGGCGTCCACCCCCAGAGCCGCGCCGCCGTTCTCCTCACAGAGCCAGAAGAACCGAAGTCAGAAGACGTCAGGCGGCAGAAGCCTTCAGCTTCACTGAGGTAACGCACAGCACTGCAGCTGTGCGTTATTACTCCCATACACCTCACATACTCCGGTCACTGTAAGGGTGCAGGGCGCAGGGGGGGGGGGGGCACCCTGGGCAGCAATACAACACCTCTATTATGGCAAAAGACAATATACATGTACAGGTGGGCACTGTACATGTATATAAAAGAGCCCCCGCCATATTTTAGTAAGTTTGAGCGGGACAGAAGCCCGCCGCCGAGGGGGCGGGGCTTCTCCCTCAGCACTCACCAGCGCCATTTTCTCTCCACAGCACCGCTGAGAGGAAGCTCCCCGGACTCTCCCCTGCTTACACACGGTGAAGGGGTGTTTAAAAGAGAGGGGGGGGGGGGCACATAATTGGCGGATAACATATTATACAGCGCGGCTGGGGGAAAAACATTTTGTGTTGGTCTCCAGGGTCATTGCGCTGCGGTGTGTGCTGGCATACTCTCTCTCTGTCTCTCCAAACGGCCTTGAAGGGGATACTGTCTTCAGAAAAGAGGTTCCCTGTGTATGTGAAGTGTGTCGGTACGCGTGTGTCAACATGTTTGACGAGGAAGGCTCGCTTAATGTGGAGGGGGAGTGCTTGAATGTCAGGTCGCCGTCGGCAACACCGACACCGGAATGGGTGGATATGCTGAATGTCTTGAATGCAAATTTCAATCTGTTGCATAAAAGGTTAGACAAAGCTGAAGCTAGGGATCAGTCAGGTAGCCAGTCCATGCCTGTCCCTGTGGCGCCAGGCCCTTCGGGGTCTCAGAAGCGCACCATATCCCAGATCGATGACACAGATACCGACACGGATACTGACTCTAGTGTCGACTATGAAGATGCAAAATTACAGCCGAGGGTGGCAAAAGGTATTCGGTACATGATTATTGCCATTAAAGAGGTTTTGCATATTACTGACACGAGGGTACACATGTATAAAGGGAAAAAGCCTGAAGTCACCTTTCCGTCCTCATTTGAACTGAGTGAATTGTGCGAAAAGGCTTGGGAATCTCCGGATAGGAGACCACAAGTTCCCAAAAGGATTCTTATGGCGTATCCTTTTCCACAAACGGATAGGATACAATGGGAATCTTCGCCTAAAGTAGACAAGGCGCTGACACGCTTGTCCAAAAAGGTGGCACTGCCTTCTCAGGATATGGCTTCCCTCAAGGATCCTGCTGATTGCAGGCAGGAAATTACCATGAAGCACATTTACACTCATTCAGGTACTATTGTTAGACCGGCTATGGCATCGGCCTGGGATTGTAGTGCGGTTGTGGCATGGGCAGATTCCTTATCTACGGAGATTGACACCTTAGATAGGGATGCCATTCAAATGAAGATAGAGCATATCAGAGATGCTGCCTTGTATATGAGAGATGCTCAGAGAGACATTTGTTTATTAAGCTCCAGAATAAATGCTATGTCTATTTCTGCTAGGCGGCTCTTGTGGACCCGACAGTGGACGGGAGACGCTGATTCAAAGCGGCATATGGAGTCCTTGCCTTACAAAGGGGAGGAGATGTTTGGAGACGGCCTCTCGGACCTTGTCTCTACTGCTACAACTGGTAAGTTGAATTTCTTACCTTATGTCCCCCCACAGCATACAAAAAAGGCACCTCATTATCAAATGCAGTCCTTTCGTTCCAATAAAAACAAAAAGGTACGGGGATCGTCCTTTGTTGCCAGAGGGAAAGGCAGGGGAAAGAAGCTGCACACATCTAGTTCCCAAGAGCAGAAGTCCTCCCCTGCGTCTGCAAAGTCCACCGCATGACGCTGGGGCTTCCCGGGGGGAGGCAGATCTAGTGGGGGCTCGTCTTCGGTTTTTCAGCCACGTCTGGGTTCACTCGCAGGTGGATCCCTGGGCATTAGAGATTGTTTCTCAAGGATACAGGCTGGAATTCGAAGACTTGCCTCCTCGCCGGTTTTTCAAGTCGGCTCTGCCGGCTTCCCCGTCAGAGAGGGAGCTAGTGTTGGCAGCAATCCAAAAATTGTATATTCAACAGGTGATTGTCACAGTTCCTCATCTCCAGCAAGGAGAGGGATATTACTCAACCCTGTTTGTGGTCCCGAAACCGGACGGTTCGGTCAGACCCATTTTAAACCTAAAATCCCTGAACCTGTACTTGAAGAGGTTCAAGTTCAAAATGGAATCACTCAGGGCGGTCATCGCCAGCCTGGAGGGGGGGGATTGGAATGGTGTCCCTGGACATATAGGATGCTTACCTTCATGTTCCGGTATTCCCCCCTCATCAGGCGTTCCTGAGATTTGCAGTGCAGGACTGTCACTACCAATTTCAGACGTTGCCGTTTGGGCTTTCCACGGCCCCGAGAATTTTCACCAAGGTAATGGCGGAAATGATGGTGTTCCTGCGCAGGCAGGGGGTTACAATTATCCCATACTTGGACGATCTCCTCATAAAGGCGAGATCTCGTGAGAAGTTGCTGGACAGCGTGTCTCTGTCCATGAAGACGTTGCAGTTACACGGCTGGATTCTCAATATACCGAAGTCCCAGCTAGTCCCTACAACGCGTCTAACTTTTTGGGCCTGATTCTAGACACAGACCAGAAAATGGTTTTTCTTCCGGTCGAAAAGGTTCAGGAGCTCATAGCCCTGGTCAGGAACCTATTAAAACCAAAACAGGTTTCAGTGCATCATTGCACGCGGGTCCTGGGGAAGATGGTGGCTTCATACGAGGCCATCCCTTTCGGCAGGTTCCATGCGAGGACTTTTCAATGGGACCTCTTGGACAAGTGGTCCGGGTCCCATTTACAAATGCATCGAAGGATCACTCTGTCTCCCAGGACCAGGGTATCTCTCCTGTGGTGGCTGCACAGTGCTCACCTACTAGAGGGTCGCAGTTTCGGCATTCAGGACTGGGTCCTGGTGACCACGGACGCAAGCATCCGAGGCTGGGGAGCAGTCACACTGGGAAGAAATTTCCCAGGTCTCTGGTCAAATCTAGAGACTTGTCTCCACATCAACGTCCTGGAGTTGAGGGCCATACACAACGCCCTGCGTCAAGCGAAGGAATTGCTTCTGGAAAAACCGGTTCTGATTCAGTCAGACAATGTCACGGCAGTGGCTCATATAAACCGCCAAGGCGGAACGAGGAGCAGAGTGGTCATGGCAGAAGCGACCAGAATTCTACGCTGGGCGGAAGGCCATGTAAGCGCGCTATCAGCAGTGTTCATCCCGGGGTGGACAACTGGGAGGCGGACTTCCTCAGCAGGCACGACCTGCATCCGGGAGAGTGGGGACTTCATCAAGAAGTCTTCACACAGATCACGGGTCGTTGGGGACTGCCTCAAATAGACATGATGGCATCCCGTCTCAACAAAAAGCTAAAGCGGTATTGCGCCAGGTCAAGGGACCCTCAGGCGGAAGCAGGGTCAGAACAATCCTCATTGTTCCAGATTGGCCACGGAGGACTTGGTATCCGGAGCTGCAAGAGTTGCTCACAGAAGATCCGTGGCCTCTTCCTCTAAGGCAGGACCTGCTGCGGCAGGGGCCCTGTCTGTTCCAAGACTTACCGCGGCTGAGTTTGACGGCATGACGGTTGAACGCCAGATCCTAGCGGAAAAAGGGATTCCGGAGGAGGTCATTCCTACCCTGATCAAGGCTAGGAAAGATGTGACGTTAAAACATTATCACCGTATATGGCGAAAATATATTTCTTGGTGTGAGGCCAGAGCTGCTCCTACGGAGAAGTTCCATTTGGGCAAAAGTACAGACTTTTGTGAAGGGTGTGCTGCATATTCAGCCTCCCTTTGTGCCTCCGGTGGCGCCTTGGGATCTTAACATGGTGTTATGTTTCCTCAAGTCACCTTGGTTTGAACCACTCAAAACTGTGGAGTTGAAATACCTCACGTGGAAAGTGGTCATGTTGTTGGCATTGGCTTCGGCAGGACGTGTTTCAGAATTGGCGGCTTTATCACATAAAAGCCCATACTTGGTTTTTCACGTGGATAGGGCAGAGTTGAAGACTCGTCCTCACTTTCTGCCAAAAGTGGTCTCATCTTTTCATGTGAACCAACCTATTGTCGTGCCTGTGGCTACACGGGACTTGGAGGATTCCGAGTCCCTGGATGTGGTCAGGGCTTTGAAGATTTACGTGACCAGAACGGCTAGAATCAGGAAGACTGAAGCTCTGTTTGTTCTGTATGCGGCCAACAAGGTTGGCGCTCCTGCTTCAAAGCAGACTATTGCTCACTGGATCTGTAATACGATTCAGCAGGCGCATTCAACGGCAGGTTTGCCATTGCCTAAATCGGTTAAGGCCCATTCCACTAGGAAAGTGGGCTCTTCTTTGGCCGGCTGCCCGAGGGGTCTCGACATTGCAATTGTGCTGAGCTGCTACTTGGTCGGGTTCAAACACCTTTGCAAAGTTCTACAAGTTTGATACCCTGGCTGAGGAGGACCTCATGTTTGCTCAATCGGTGCTGCAGAGTCATCCGCACTCTCCCACCCGTTTGGGAGCTTTGGTATAATCTCCATGGTCCTTACGGAGTCCCAGCATCCTCAAGGACGTTAGAGAAAATAAGATTTTACTTACCGGTAAATCTATTTCTCGTAGTCCGTAGAGGATGCTGGGCGCCCGTCCCAAGTGCGGACTTCTTCTGCAAGACTTGTATATAGTTGTTGCTTACATAAGGGTTATGTTATAGTTTATCGGTTGAACCGAGGCTATGTTGTTGTTCATACTGTTGACTGGGTAGTGTATCACAAGTTATACGGTGTGATTGGTGTGGCTGGTATGGATCTCGCCCTTAGATTTACAAAAATCCTTCCTCGTACTGTCCATCTCCTCTGGGCACAGTTTCCCTAACTAAGGTCTGGAGGAGGGGCATAGAGGGAGGAGCCAGTGCACACCCAGAGTCCAAAGCTTTCTTAAAGTGCCCTATCTCCTGCGGGGCCCGTCTATTCCCCATGATCCTTACGGAGTCCCAGCATCCTCTACGGCAGGGCTGGCCAAACCAGTCCTCGAGATCTACCAACAGTACACATTTTCCAGACCACCTAGCTGGTGCACAGGTGTAGTCATTACTAATTAAGATGTGCTGCATTCATTCCTAACTGACAATTCTACAGATCTCCAGGAGGCCTGGAAAACATGAACTGTTGGTAGATCTCGAGGACCGGTTTGGCCAGCCCTGCTCTACGGACTACGAGAAATAGATTTACCGGTAAGTAAAATCTTATTTTTTCTGATATGTTAAGAGTGCACCCACAAAAGAGTCTTCTTCTCTCTTCTTCTGTCTACATAGTTCAATACTGACTCAGGGTGCACCACCAAAGTAAATATTGAATAGAAAAAAATGTTTTTTCTTCACTCCTATCACTCTATTTTGGTACTTACAGCTTGATTGATTCATATACAAAATAACCTGTGCCGTATACCTCCAGTGTAAACTACAGAACTCACCAGAATGGCTAACACCCTGGAATTAATGAGGGCAGACAATAATAGGATGCTAAACACATACCAAAGAATCATGGATGAGAATCACCGGCTCCATGAAGCCTACCTGCAGACATGAACAGCAGTGATCGTTTTTACGCGCTACAAGCAGATGGGGACTCTCTTTTTTAAAATGAGCGGGTCCCGCGGGACGCGCTGTCTCTAACTGACCAGTGCGTCTCTGCCAATACTATTCTTCAGTGCCTCTCTTGCCATCAAATTGCCGCCGGCAGCTTCTCCCTGTCCAACCGCGCTGCCCGCAGCTTCTCCCCGTCCAATTGCGCTGCCCGCTGCTTCTCCCCGTCCAATCGCGCTGCCGGCAATGTCTCCCCATTCAAGTGCGGCTGAGACGTGACGTCCCTCCTCCCTGTCCGCCAGCGTGCTCGACCTGCTGCTCCAAACTACAGTAAGAAGCAGCTGCGAGCAGGCGCTGGGGCGGGCTGTGTTATGACACACACAGTGACTGCTCACTAACCAGCGCAGCGCGATCATTGAGGAAGCCTGTGTCTCTCTGGCTGCATACGGCTGCACTCCCTGGGGGATTAAGTAAATTCTCAACTAACAGAGGGATCGTATGTGTTGGGAGGGAGGAGAGTGTTGGCAGCTAATGATGCAAATATGGAGGATGGGGCAGTGCCGATCATACACTCTGCCCATACCTCCTCAGTGTCCATTATAAACACACCAAATACTCCTATAGTGGCCAACATACACCCCCCACACATACCCACACAGTGACCATCACATGCACACCCACAGTGGCCATTATATACTGCTCTACCTGGTGTAATGTGTATGACGTGCTCTATCTGTTGCAATGTGTGTAACGTGCTCTGTCTGGCGCAATGTGTATAACGTGTTCTACCTGGTGCAATGTGTGTAACGTGCTCTGCCTTGCGCAATGTGTATAATGTGCTCTACCTGGTGCAATGTGTATAACGTGCTCTATCTGTTGCAATGTGTGTAACGTGCTCTGCCTTGCGCAATGTGTATAACGTGCTCTACCTGGTGCAATGTGTGTAACGTGCTCTACCTGGTGCAATGTGTATAATGTGCTCTGCCTGGCGCAATGTGTATAACATGTTCTAACTGGCGCAATCTGTGTAACGTGCTGTACCTGGTGGAATGTGTATAACGTGCTCTACCTGACACAATGTGTATAACGTGTTCTACCTGACGCAATGTGTATAACGTGCTCTGCCTGGCGCAATGTGTATAACGTGCTCTACCTGACACAATGTGTATAACGTGCTCTACCTGGTGGAATGTGTGTAACGTGCTCTGCCTGACGCAATGTGTATAACGTGCTCTACCTGACGCAATGTGTATAACGTGCTCTACCTGGCGCAATGTGTATAACGTGCTCTACCTGGCGCAATGTGTATAACGTGTTCTAACTGGCGCAATCTGTGTAACGTGCTGTACCTGGTGGAATGTGTATAACGTGCTCTACCTGGCGCAAAGTGTATAACGTGCTCTACCTGACGCAATGTGTATAACGTGCTCTACCTGACGCAATGTGTATAACGTGCTCTGCCTGGTGCAATGTGTATAACGTGCTCTGCCTGGCGCAATGTGTATAACGTGCTCTACCTGGCGCAAGGTGTATAACGTGCTCTACCTGGCGCAATGTGTATAACGTGCTCTACCTGGCACAATGTGTATAACGTGTTCTAACTGGCGCAATCTGTGTAACGTACTCTACCTGGCGCAAAGAGTATAACGTGCTCTACCTGACGCAATGTGTATAACGTGCTCTACCTGGTGCAGTGTGTATTACGTGCTCTGCCTGGTGCAATGTGTATAACGTGCTCTGTCTGTTGCAATGTGTGTAACGTGCTCTGCCTGGTGCAATGTGTATAACGTGCTCTACCTGGTGCAATGTGTGTAACGTGCTCTGCATTGCGCAATGTGTATAACGTGCTCTACCTGGTGCAATGTGTGTAACGTGCTCTACCTGGTGCAATGTGTATAATGTGCTCTGCCTGGCGCAATGTGTATAACGTGTTCTAACTGGCGCAATCTGTGTAACGTGCTGTACCTGGTGGAATGTGTGTAACGTGCTGTAACTGGTGGAATGTGTATAACGTGCTCTACCTGACGCAATGTGTATAACGTGCTCTACCTGACGCAATGTGTATAACGTGCTCTGCCTGGCGCAATGTGTATAACGTGCTCTGCCTGGCGCAATGTGTATAACGTGCTCTACCTGACGCAATGTGTATAACGTGCTCTACCTGACGCAATGTGTGTAACATGCTCTGCCTGATGCAATGTGTATAACGTGCTCTACCTGGCGCAATGTGTATAACGTGTTCTAACTGGCGCAATCTGTGTAACGTGCTGTACCTGGTGGAATGTGTGTAACGTGCTCTACCTGGCGCAAAGTGTATAACGTGCTCTACCTGACGCAATGTGTATAACGTGCTCTGCCTGGCGCAATGTGTATAACGTGCTCTACCTGACGCAAGTATAACGTGCTCTACCTGACGCAATGTGTATAACGTGCTCTACCTGACGCAATGTGTATAACGTGCTCTGCCTGGTGCAATGTGTATAACGTGCTCTGCCTGGCGCAATGTGTATAACGTGCTCTACCTGGCCCAATGTGTATAACGTGCTCTACCTGGCGCAATGTGTATAGCGTGCTCTACCTGGCGCAATGTGTATAACGTGTTCTAACTGGCGCAATCTGTGTAACGTGCTCTACCTGGCGCAAAGTGTATAACGTGCTCTACCTGACGCAATGTGTATAATGTGCTCTACCTGACGCAATGTGTATAACGTGCTCTGCCTGGTGCAATGTGTATAACGTGCTCTACCTGGTGCAATGTGTATTACGTGCTCTGCCTGGTGCAATGTGTATAACGAGCTCTGTCTGTTGCAATGTGTGTAACGTGCTCTGCCTGGCGCAATGTGTATAACGTGCTCTACCTGGTGCAATGTGTGTAACGTGCTCTGCCTTGCGCAATGTGTATAACGTGCTCTACCTGGTGCAATGTGTGTAACGTGCTCTACCTGGTGCAATGTGTATAATGTGCTCTGCCTGGCGCAATGTGTATAACGTGTTCTAACTGGCGCAATCTGTGTAACGTGCTGTACCTGGTGGAATGTGTGTAACGTGCTGTACCTGGTGGAATGTGTATAACGTGCTCTACCTGACGCAATGTGTATAATGTACTCTACCGTACGCAATGTGTATAACGTGCTCTGCCTGGCGCAATGTGTATAACGTGCTCTACCTGACGCAATGTGTATAACGTGCTCTACCTGGTGGAATGTGTGTAACGTGCTCTGCCTGACGCAATGTGTATAACGTGCTCTACCTGACGCAATGTGTATAACGTGCTCTACCTGGCGCAATGTGTATAACGTGTTCTAACTGGCGCAATCTGTGTAACGTGCTGTACCTGGTGGAATGTGTGTAACGTGCTCTACCTGGCGCAAAGTGTATAACGTGCTCTACCTGACGCAATGTGTATAACGTGCTCTGCCTGGCGCAATGTGTATAACGTACTCTACCTGATGCAATGTGTATAACGTGCTCTACCTGGCGGAATGTGTGTAACGTGCTCTGCCTGACGCAATGTGTATAACGTGCTCTACCTGGCGCAATCTGTGTAACGTGCTGTACCTGGTGGAATGTGTGTAACGTGCTCTACCTGGCGCAAAGTGTATAACGTGCTCTACCTGACGCAATGTGTATAACGTGCTCTGCCTGGCGCAATGTGTATAACGTGCTCTACCTGACGCAAGTATAACGTGCTCTACCTGACGCAATGTGTATAACGTGCTCTACCTGACGCAATTTGTATAACGTGCTCTGCCTGGTGCAATGTGTATAACGCGCTCTGCCTGGCGCAATGTGTATAACGCGCTCTACCTGGCACAATGTGTATAACGTGCTCTACCTGGTGCAATGTGTATAACGTGCTCTACCTGGCGCAATGTGTATAACGTGCTATACCTGGCGCAATGTGTATAACGTGTTCTAACTGGCGCAATCTGTGTAACGTGCTGTACCTGGTGGAATGTGTGTAACGTGCTCTACCTGGCGCAAAGTGTATAACGTGCTCTACCTGGCGCAAAGTGTATAACGTGCTCTACCTGGTGCAATGTGTATAACGTGCTCAACCTGGCGCAGTGTGTATAGGTGGTTCTATCTGGTGCAATGTGTATAAGCGGCGCTACTCTGTGGTGTAATGTGAATTGGTACTATTATCTGGCCAAGCTGCTTCCCCACAAAGCCAGACCCCTAAATTTTTTATGCGCGCCTTCGTCGCGCACTGTCCACACTTTACAATATGGGAGGGGGACCACCAATTTACTTTCTGCCAAAGGGCACCAAAATGTCTAGGTACAGCTCTGGAGCAGTGTTCTGTATACTACACAGCCCAGCAGCACTGTCACCCCCTTCTTCCCCTTGCAACACTTTTGTAGTGTCCAAATCAAGTTGTGGGGTTTCATATTTGAATCATTAATAAGATTAATAATCTTCATTTCGATGGGACCCAGAATAGGACAGGTAGGACCCCAATTTTTAAAAGTGTGGGGTCCCTGGGACCCACTTTTTTTTTTGGCTCAGCGCGATCACTGAACAGCAACCTAAAACACACAATAGAGCATGGTCCGAATCATGGAAACCCACACGACAGCCACTAGAGACTTGAATCTCACTCTAACTACCCTAACCCAGCATCTCAGTCATCAATCTGCGCAAACAAGTGCCAGTTCTACAGCCACAACCTCCTTAGTGTCAGCTGTAACCTCACCACCAAGACGTACTGGCCAAACACGACCAGACATAAGTGGGAAAGGGCCATCCAGCTCCAGAAGACGACCTGCAGAATAATTGATCTTAATTATGTGTTTGAAATGGACATTGGTAATTGTATGCAAGTAGCACTTTACGTGTTCTGGTTTTTGCAAAAAAAAAATTACAAAATTAACATAATCAAAACTAAAAGCAAGGTGAACTAGGATAAAGTTGTCTGTCAATTAATTCTAGAGTAATTTGAGTCTAGTTGTTTAAGTATATAATATGCATGGTGACATTCAAGCACCATAGATTACACACGCAGCAGTGGTAAAGTATTGATATAGAGAAGAGTGTCCTTAAAAACAGTTTATTCTATTCTTAAAAATTACCTTAAGGAGATGTAAAAGCATGGGTAAACATACACAAAGCAAATAAAAAAAACCACATAGAATACTTTGCTACTATAATGTTTATACTAACTTTACTTGCAGTTATTATAGATTGCAATGTATAATGCATACAGTAAAAAGTTTTATGTTGTTTAAAAACGAAAAATAAACACAATAAAACTTAAACACTATTCTCAAAACCATACAGGGATATTATAACACTTACCTTAGCAATTGGACAGTAGTGAGAGATGTTAAACACGGCAGCCAAAAGCAGTTCTATTTGTAATGTCTTAATTTCTATGAATCAAGGGCTTCTGCGGCCGAGTTTAAGGTATTTCCGTCCGCATTCATAAATACGAATCCTTGATAAATTACCGTGTTGTATGAAATAACAACCGCATTTGACCGATGGTCTATTCATTCATATTTGTGTAGTCGGCCGTGAAAAACAATACGAATGGCCCAAAACACTGCCGAGTTTAATGTTTAGTAAATTACCGAGATGCCACTTAGAAAAAACAAAAAACAAAACTCGAATGGAATCAGGACATTAGTAAACTTCCCTATCTGTCTCCACACCTCCACCTCCCTTTCTCTACGCCTCCTCACTTTCATCCCTCAAGGTTCTGTATTTGGCCACTTTAATTTTACCCTTTATACCCTTTCAGTCAGTTTATCAGCTCTTCTATGTACCTATATTGTTACATGTGCTGTCCATCTATTTCTCTTGGCTATCATAACACTTAATATTAATGTTTTCTAAAACTGGAATCTTTCTCTTTCCCCCAGCCAAGGACCTCACTGTCCTCCCAAAACTCCATTTCTGTTGACAACTCTGCCCTCTCTTTCACCCCATATTTAATCCCTCTTCCAATCCTGCCACTTCTACCTCCTTAATATTTCCAGGATCAGGCCTGATAACCAGTCTCGTTCATTTCTCACTTAAATTGCTGTGCTCTACTCCTCTCCAGCCTCCTGTATGTTACGCACACCAGTGCTAACAGGAGTATACCGGTGTATGAACAGAGAGGAAAGCGAAGCAAACGAACTCACAGACAGTATAACATAACATACACAGGAGGCGATGGAATAACTAATAAACACTAAGTGAACGGAGAAGCCCAAAGGCTCAGGAATTGGGTGTCTCCCTAGTGTCAGGAATGCTCAGATGGAATAGAGCGGACAATGAAGCGATGTGTAGTGATTTAACATGTGGAGCACCTGAAATGATGTTGCTAAGAGCAACAGAAAAAACCCCAAAGGGTTACCAACGGGTGTGGGAATAAACTCATTGGTCAGAGATAGAAATATAGACACAAGGAGAGTATCCACAATCCTAACCCCCACTTGCAGGGCACAGGTTCAGCTTACTGCCACTAAACTGACACCTGGACGCCCTGCACAGTGAGGGAGGATTAAGCAAGCAGGTCTGAGAGTACAGCCGCAAACCTGCTGGGTTCACAGAATAACAAAAGAACCCCAGCAGGTCAAACAACTGACTCCAGTCTTACTGCTAGGTCCGGATTGGCAGAATGAAGTACCGAATCACTAGGCCTATTCGCAGTAAGCAACAAGTAAATACAAAGTCACACAGTACTAGCTAACTCTCTGGAACTGACTAACAAAGATTCAGCAGCATTTGCCTAGCCTGAGAGGATGGTTTATATAGCAGGTGCTGTCCACACCCCACTCAGACCTCACAGACTGAGCACAAAACCAGCGCCGGACTCCCTGCCGTGCACAGAGCCTGTAACCACTACACAGTAAAAACCCGGACCGGAGTACCAGCTGCGCTCAGGTTACTTCGCTAACACTTGCCTCCCGGTTGCCATGGCTACGTGGCAGCACAGAGCAGGAGATCCTAACAGTACCCCCCCTCTGACGAGGGGTCAAAGAACCCCTACCACCGGGTTTATCGGGGAACTGCGAGAAGAAAGAGCGTATCAGTCTGGGGGCATGAAGATCACAACTGCGCACCCACGACCGCTCCTCCGGGCCATACCCTTTCCAGTGCACCAAAAATGACAGCCGACCCCGAACCATCTTGGAGTCAAGAACCCTTTCAACCACAAACTCCCTCTGACCCCGTATCAGAAGAGGAGAAGGTCTTACACTGGAAGAAGGATTACTAACCGCCAGTTTTAAAAGGGAACAATGAAATGTTTTATTGATACCCAATGAACGGGGCAGATCTAACTGAAATGCCACCGGATTGATAACCCTGGGGATCTTATAAGGGCCGATGAACCGGGGACCAAACTTATGAGATGGCTGTCTCAACTTCAAATTCTTGGTGGACAACCAGACGAAGTCTCCTAATTTGAAGCTGCAGGGTCTTCTCCGCTTATCAAAAACCCTTTTGGTCACTAATGACACAGACACAAGGGCTTTCTTCACTTTCCTCCAAATACCCCTAAGGACCGAAACAACAGAGGAACCACCAGACGTGGAATCCAGGGGGTCAAAAGAATTGGCCTTAGGATGATGCCCATACACACAAAGGAAGGGAGAGATCCCTGTAGCAGAGTGAGCCGCGTTGTTATAGGCAAACTCCGCCATGGACAGATGAGCAACCCAGTCAGTATGACACTTGGAGACATAACACCTGAGGAACTGCTCCAAGGACTGGTTCACCCTCTCAGTCTGCCCATTAGACTGTGGATGGTAGCCTGACGACAAGCTCACAGAAATCTGGAGATCAGAACGAAATGCCCTCCAGAATTTGGCCACAAACTGGGATCCACGGTCAGAGACCACATCAAGTGGCAACCCGTGGAGGCGCACAACATGCTGCATAAATAACTCAGACAGGCGTCTGGCCGATGGCAACCCAACCAGTGGAACGAAATGCGCCATCTTCGAAAACCTGTCAACGACAACCCAAATGGCTGTCATCCCCGAGGATTTGGGCAAGTCCACCACAAAATCCATGGAAATGTGGGTCCATGGCTTAGACGGAATAGAGAGTGGATGTAATGGGCTGACAGGAACCCCTCTAGGAGTTTTATTTCGGGCACAAACGTCACATGCCCGAACCCACTGATCCACATCCCTAGCCACCGAGGGCCACCACACCACCCTAGACAGCAACTCCCGAGTTCTGGCAATACCCGGATGCCCTGCCGACCTCTTGGCATGGAATTCCAGGAACACTCGCTGTCTTAACCTAGGAGGCACAAACAAGAGACCTACCGGAAGGTCTGGAGGAGCCTGCTCCTGTGCTCTAAGGACTAATGACAAGAGGTCCTGGGTAATGCCCACTTTAATACATGATGGGGACACAATGGGCAATGGCTCCTCGGTGGTCTCTTGAACTGGAGCAAAACTCCGCGAGAGCGCATCAGCCTTGATGTTTTTTGACCCAGGGCGATATGTTATCAAAAAATTAAAGCGAGCAAAAAACAAAGCCCATCGTGCCTGCCTGGCATTGAGCCGCTTCGCTGACTCTAAATATGCCAGATTCTTATGGTCGGTGAGAATTGAGACCACAAACTTAGCCCCCTCAAGCCAGTGTCTCCACTCCCCGAGTGCATCCTTTATAGCCAACAATTCCCGGTTACCCACATCATAATTCATCTCGGCAGACGAAAATTTACGGGAAAAGTAAGCACAGGGATGAAGGCGATTATCAGACACCACCATCTGAGAGAGCACTGCCCCAATACCTATCTCAGAGGCATCCACTTCTACCACAAAAGGACGCTCTGGATCTGGGTGTCGCAGCACCTTGGCCGAGACAAATGCCCTTTTGAGACGGGCAAAGGCCGCTTTGGCCTCACAAGACCAGTGAGCAACATCCGCCCCTTTCTTAGTAAGTGCCACCAAGGGGGCCACTATAGACGAAAATCCAGCGATAAACCGTCTATAAAAATTCGCAAAGCCCAGAAAACGCTGAAGCGCCTTCAAACTAGTGGGCTGCACCCAATCCAGGACTGCCTGTACCTTAGAACCCTCCATTTGGAAACCTTCTGAGGAGATAATATACCCTAGAAATGCGATTTGCTGGACCTCAAACTCGCACTTCTCCAGCTTCGCCCCAAGCTGGTGGTCTCTGAGTTTCTGGAGGACTAAGCGTACATGCTTCCGATGTTCCTCCAGGGAATGAGAGAAGACTGGGATGTCATCTAGATAAACAACTAAGAATCTATCCAAATATTCCCTGAGCACATCATTCATGAATTCCTGGAAGACTGCCGGGGCATTAGAGAGCCCAAAAGGCATCACCAAATATTCATAATGCCCTGAGTGGGTATTAAAGGCAGTCTTCCATTCATCCCCCTCTCTTATTCGGATTAGATTGTAAGCACCGCGTAGGTCAATCTTAGAAAAAATGGTGGCAGTACGAAGCTGGTCAAACAAAACCGAAATGAGAGGCAGTGGGTACGAGTTTTTAATCGTGATACAGTTCAATTCCCTGAAGTCGATGCAGGGTCGCAACGAACCGTCCTTTTTACCCACGAAAAAGAACCCCGACCCAACTGGGGACTGTGAGGGTCTGATAAATCCCTTAGCCAAGTTCTCCTGAATGTACTCTGCCATAGCCTGAGTCTCAGGACGTGACAGGGAGTACAACCTGCTCTTGGGAAGCTTAGCATCCGGCAACAAATCAATGGCACAGTCATAGGGGCGATGGGGAGGTAGTACCTCCGCAACTTTTTTGGAGAACACATCCGCAAAATCTGCATAACATCCTGGCAATCCTGGCAAACTTAGCTGCGAGAGCCTGACTGGAAGGCTCAAGCAACTCCTGAAACAATCACTACCCCAACTAAGAATCTCCCCAGAGACCCAGTCAAATTGAGGGTTATGGGCCCTTAACCAGGGTAACCCCAAAACCAATGGGGCAAAAGAACAGACAGTCACATAAAAAGACAATTTTTCAGAGTGTGTGGCTCCAATAAACAAAGGAATTTGGCTGGTGCAGGAGGTAATTTTACCCTGGGACAATGGTTCCCCGTTTAACCCACAGATCTCAATCTCTGATGCCAAAGGTACTGAGGGAACAGAGTGTTCCAGGGCGAATTGACGGTCCATGAAAACCCCATCGGCCCCACTGTCAACAAAGGCCTCAGTCTTAACAGTTTGACCGAGGATCTCCAAAGTCACCGGAATGAGAAAAGTCTTTTTAGGAAATTCTGACTTCTGGCCTGACAGGATATTTCCCATCACCCTCAGGCCCTGAAGTTTTCAGGTTTTTCTGGGCATGATACTACAACATGACCTTTATTCCCACAGTACAAACACAAACCCTGCTGTCTCCTCCGCGTCTTCTCACGCGAGGAGAGGCGGGTAGCCCCAATCTGCATAGGATCCTCGGAATATTCCTCAGAGTCTGAGGTTCCCTTGGGAAAAAAGGAAACTGCGGTCTCCCTTTCAAGCCTACGCTCTCTCAGCCGTCTATCCACCCGGATGGATAACTGTATGAGCTGATCTAAGCTATCAGGCGAGGGATATTGTACCAGTTGGTCCTTTATCTGGTCAGAAAGGCCCCTTCGGTACTGGTTTCTCAGGGCTGGGTCATTCCACTGGGTATCATGAGCCAACCTCCGAAACTCCGTACTATAAACCTCAGCTGGCCGTCGCCCTTGCTTAAGAACCGTAATCTGAGCCTCGGCTTAAGCCATCTTGTCAGGGTCATCATACAAAATGCCCAGTGCCGTAAAAAAAGCATCAACACTTTTAAGCGACGGACAGTCAGGCTGTAACCCATATGCCCGGACCTGTGGGTCTCCTTGTAGCAAGGAAATCACCATGCCCACCCGCTGAATCTCCGACCCAGAAGACTGGGGCCTAAGCCTGAAATATAGCTTACAGCTCTCCTTGAAACAAAAGAACTGCGAGCGATCTCCAGAAAAACGATCCGGGAGATTTACTTTCGGCTCCTTAACCCCTGAACTTGCCGCTGCTGCTGCGGGAGCTCTGCTAGCGACCTGCAGGGTGTTCATTTTAATGGACATCTCATTAAATTGTCGAGTCAGGACCTGCACCTGATCGACCACCTGTTGCAAAGTATTTTGAGGGGTATGCTCCATATTCCCACAAAATTTCAACAGGAGTAGGGCTGCTGAATATGTTACGCACACCAGTGCTAACAGGAGTATACCGGTGTATGAACAGAGAGGGAAGCGAAGCAAACGAACTCACAGACAGTATAACATAACATACACAGGAGGTAATGGAGTAACTAATAAACACAAAGTGAACGGAGAAGCCCAAAGGCTCAGGAATTGGGTGTCTCCCTAGTGTCAGGAATGCTCAGATGGAATAGAGCGGACAATGAAGCGATGTGTAGTGATTTAACATGTGGAGCACCTGAAATGATGTTGCTAAGAGCAACAGAAAAAACCCCAAAGGGTTACCAACGGGTGTGGGAATAAACTCCTTGGTCAGGGATAGAAATATAGACACAAGGAGAGTATCCACAATCCTAACCCCCACTTGCAGGGCACAGGTTCAACTTACTGCCACTAAACTGACACCTGGACGCCCTGCACAGTGAGGGAGGATTAAGCAAGCAGGTCTGAGAGTACAGCCGCAAACCTGCTGGGTTCACAGAATAACAAAAGAACCCCAGCAGGTCAAACAACTGACTCCAGTCTTACTGCTAGGTCCGGATTGGCAGAATGAAGTACCGAATCACTAGGCCTATTCGCAGTAAGCAACAAGTAAATACAAAGTCACACAGTACTAGCTAACTCTCTGGAACTAACAAACAAAGATTCAGCAGCATTTGCCTAGCCTGAGAGGATGGTTTATATAGCAGGTGCTGTCCACGCCCCACTCAGACCTCACAGACTGTGAGCACAAAACCAGCGCCGGATTCCCTGCCGTGCACAGAGCCTGTAACCACTACACAGTAAAAACCCGGACCGGAGTAACAGCTGCGCTCAGGTTACTTCGCTAACACTTGCCTCCCGGTTGCCATGGCGACGTGGCAGCACAGAGCAGGAGATCCTAACACTGTACCTGTGCCTCACTCCTCTATTTCCTGTCACTGGCTCCCTGTGTCATACAGAATACATGTTGAAACTCCTCTCTCTCAAATACAAAGCCATGAACCACTGTCCTTTTCACTATACATATAGCCTCTTTTTATCACACACTCTCTCTCACACACTTCACTCTACAGGTGTCACGTCTAGCAGAGTTTGAGGATCCGGCAGCTGAGATTTGCCCGAGGAGGTAGCAGGCTGTGAATGAACCAGATGAGGGGGCTGAATATAGTTCCTTCGCATGGAACACGGAGCAATGAAGAACGTAGGCGGGGTTTGAGAGTCAATGGAAAGTATTTATTATGTACAGGGCTGAGGTTTAGAACCGAGGCTGGGGCACGATGGTTAAAGACGTGGCTGGAGGCGAAGAACTGTGGACTGTGATTTGTAAGACGAGACTGTAGATGATGAACTGTGGAACTGTGGAGGGTGGTTGAAGACGTGGCTTGAGACAAGGACTGTGTACTGTGGTTTGGAAAACGGGGCTGAAGATAATAATCTGCAGGCTGTGGTCAGTGGTACAGAGGCGTGGCTGGTGAAGGAGATCTGTGGAGTGTGGCTTGAAAGACGAGGCAGAAGACCCGGGGCCGACTGTGCCCAAAGAGTCTTACTGGACCGGGTTTCCCAGGGGCGCTTCCACAGGCAGTAGCAGGCTAGAAACGGCAGGGCTGCAGCAGCAACAGAGAACCGACCAAACAGGATCAGGAGGAACCAGAATACAGCAGGAATCCTGGGAGCACAGGCTAAAGCACCTACAACAGGGTTGTAACTTGAAGCACTGGCATCCCTGTCCTAAACCAGCCCCCTTTTATAGGGAGAGCTTCCCCTGGATTGGCTGGAAGAAACAGGAAACAGGAACTATGCTTAAAACTTGGTCTCCAACATGGCGGCGCCCAGTAATGCAGACCCTTTTTGCAAAGCCACAATGCTCACTGCCCCTGGTCTCCTAGCAACGGCCCAGCAAGAGCGACCCACTGTAGCGGCATCTCGCTGCCACGAGCGGACCCCCTCACCGCCGCTACTGCTGCCCACGGATCCGGCGCAGCAGCCCACCTCCGCCGATGCCCGCACATCGCCAAAGAAGCCAGCCCCGCGGCCCCAGCGTACCGGTAAGACTCCTGATGCTGACAACAGGTTGAGTATCCCATATCCAAATATTCCGAAATACAGACTTTTTTGAGTGAGAGTAAGATAGTGAAACCTTTGTTTTTTGATGACTCTATGGCCCTCATTCCGAGTTGTTCGCTCGCTAGCTGCTTTTAGCAGCATTGCACACGCTAAGCCGCCGCCCTCTGGGAGTGTATCTTAGCTTAGCAGAATTGCGAACGAAAGATTTGCAGAATTGCGAATAGAAATTTCTTAGCAGTTTCTGAGTAGCTCCAGACTTACTCAGCCATTGCGATCAGTTCAGTCAGTTTCGTTCCTGGTTTGACGTCACAAACACACCCAGCGTTCGCCCAGACACTCCCCCGTTTCTTCAGACACTCCCGCGTTTTTCCCAGAAACGCCAGCGTTTTTTCGCACACGCCCAGAAAACGGCAAGTTTCTGCCCAGAAACACCCACTTCCTGTCAATCACAGTACGATCACCAGAACGATTAAAAATCCTCGTTATGCCGTGAGTAAAATACCTAACTTTTGTGTAAAATAACTAAGCGCATGCGCTCTGCGAACCTTGCGCATGTGCAGTAAGCGACTAATCCAGGGCCGGATTGGGAACAAAAAGCGGCCCTGGAAAAATTTGTACTAGTGGCCCCACTTGGGCAGCACCAGAGGTGTAAGGTCTAGCTATGGGCCATGGCAGCAGCACCCTCCCCCCAAGACTTTCCAGATAGTGGGCATGTCTAGCATCAAGGGGGAAGTTAAAAGGAAATAAAATTAAATATTATGAGCACATTATATGATACATCTTCAGAATTTAGGAAACTATATAATTCTTTAGAAAGATATATTTTCTTGCTTATTACACCAACCGTATCCCAATCACTATTCACTCAATCTTATATGTCAGCCAAGCAGGCAGACAGAGCATACAGTACACTAGATCATCTGCAATCACAGGCTAAGTGGCAAAGTCATTTTCATATATGCAAATTGTTTGGCATCTTATTCATTATGTCTATAAATAGGACCACATGTCCTCAAACAAAACAGGTCCCACGGGTGCGTCGGCCCACCGGGAATCTTCCCTGTAAGCCCTATGGCCAATCCGCCTCTGGACTAATCGCAATATAGCGAAAATCGGCAACGAGCGAACAACTCGGAATGAGGGCCTATGTACACAAACTTTGTTTAATACACAAAGTTATAAAAAATATTGTCTAAAATGACCTTCAGGCTGTGTGTATAAGGTGTATATGAAACATAAATGCATTCTGTGCTTATATTTAGGTCCCATCACCATGATATCTCATTATGGTATGCAATTATTCCAAAATACGGAAAAATCCGATATCCAAAATACCTCTGGTCCCAAGAATTTTGGATAAGGGATACTAAACCTGTACTAATAAATGTCACCTTACTTCCTACCTAATTCCTCTCTCTCCCATGCCACTTCCATCTCTGGAATGCCCTCCCACGCTGTCATACTCGGTAAGCCTCCCAGCGGTTTAACATGTCTTTAAAACTTGTTTTTTCATTCACAGTAACCACCCACTCCTCCAACTGCCCAAACTCTGCACTCCCCATCTCTGCTCACTTCTCCCTCTTGTGCCCCTCATATCTATTATAACGTGTAAGCTTTTCTGAGAAGGCCCTTTCCCATTATTTTCTTCACAGACTTATGCAATCTATGTCCTGTAATTATGTATTGTTCTAAATTTGTCTGTATGAGTTTGTACTTATGCTGCTGTGTACAATGCAGCGTAACCTCTGTGGCACCTTATAAATACAAAATAATAATAATATATATATATATTTTTTTAAATACTATATACTGTAGTAAGTAGCGGAAGCTTTTGAAAAGACATCACAAACCAATCATAGACTTAGGGCCAGCTCCAGACATGTTCCTCAGGAGTGACCACGCAGGGCGCCGAGTTCCTAAGGGTGGAACGTCAGCCGTCAGGTATCTTAAATATGGCGCTGGTTCGTCAGCCAATCAGAGCAGAGCTTGTGGACCAGCAATGGCAGCTCCTGATTGGCTGTCGGAACATGATCTTTAATTTACTCATGAACCGGTGCCATATTTGAAATGCCTGCATCCACATTCAACACCCGTCCCCGGCTCCCTGCATCCATGTCCAGACAGCGTTTATGTCGCTGCTCAGAGGCTCCTCCTTCATTCTGCTCCCACTCCTCTGTATGCTCTCCTGAATTCGGAACATAAATCTCCTCTCCCCGGCTGCCCTTATAGCGCTCCCCTCACACTAGCGGATCTCCCGCAGAAGCACCCTGGCTGGGGCAGAGCAGGCTGTTTGTGCGTGACTGCCTCTACTATTTCCTGGCAGGAGTCAGAGTAGAGGTGATGGAAGGATCAGAGACTGCTGAAGGTCAAATCCCCCTGGATAGTAACAACAAGCCGGCAGTAGCAGCAGCAGCAGCAGCAGCAGCTGGGAGAGGGGGACACTGACTGGGGTAATGGGGCAGCCTAGGAAACAGTGGGATGAAGTCGATGAACCAGCTGTGGTGCTCCCACTGTTATCTTCCAGGACCAGGTGCTGGCTCCTTCTCCAGTTAAGAATGGGGGTGAGAGGGGGGCGTCACTTGGCACTGCCTGTGGCAGGGACAATGACTGTGGGAAGGGGGACTTCTGTAGCCCCTGTGAGGGAAGAAGAAGACTTGTGGAGGAAAGGAAGATGCTGCACTGGTAGGTGCCCCCTGCCTGCCTCTGTCTTTGCAATGCAATAGCCAATAATGAGGGTGGGGGGGGGAGGGATCTCCCCTGCTCCATGGAAGAGATTAGGGCTTTTGTCATTTGTGGGAGATGGGAGCAATTATCATTGGAGGCTAGGTGTGTTATAAACATGCAAATATTTTCAGTATACCGACAGCGGCATCCCGCCTGCCAGTATACCGGCAGCGAGTTCCCTCGCATGCTTGCTGCACTAGCCATGCTTTGGTCCACAGGCTCTATTTCCACTCAGTTGGTGGTGTGGACCCACCAACCGAGTGGGAATTACGGTGGAGGGGTGGTGTTGTGATGTCTGGAATTTGACCGCTGGTAAAATGTCAGATGTTGGGATTCCAGTGGCGATCTCCTGAACACTGGGATCCCGACCGCTAGCATTTTGAATGCATCCCTGTGTATCTGGCACTATACTGGAACACTATGTGTATGCACTATACTGGGGGCAGTATGTGTATCTTACTCTTTACTGGGGGCATTATGTGTAACGCACTATACTGGGGGCATTATGTGTAACTGGCACTATACTGGGGGCATTATGTGTAACGCACTATACTGGGGGCGTTATGTGTATCTGGCACTATAATGGAACATTATGTGTAACTGGCACTATACTGGGGCATTATGTGTATCTGGCACTATAGTGGGGACATTATGTGTATCTGACTCTATACTGGGGGCATTATGTGTGTCTGACTATAAGTGGAGTATTATGTGTATCTGACTCTATACTGGGGACATTATGTGTATCTGCCATTATGTTTAAGGGGCATTACTGGGGGCAGTATGTGTAAGGAGCAACACTGTGGGCATTATGTGTGAGGCTGCTAATTGACTGTGTGTAGAGGGCAGTGTGATAATATATATATTTATAACTTGATAACATAATATAAAGTTGCGAGGCCCCCTAACACTGCCAGCTGATCCACTAATTTTTACTTTTTCTGTCAATATACTTTTATCCTTCTCTGATATTTTGTGAACTCTCATCAGTGATCCCAGATTAGCAGAGATCATTTACCCTAATTCTACTACCATACCACACTGGAAAAGCCCAAATCCATCCGATCTTGGAAGCTAATCAGTGTTGGGCTGAGTCAGTACTCTGGTGAGAGTCTCCTGAGGAAGACCCAGTATAGTAGAGTACAGAGATGATTGGTATGCTCAGTGCCTAACAGTGATAGATGATTCACCCTTTTTTTCTGGTTCCATTCTGTTCTTTATCCTCTATTTGTGGCGATTAATGATATTCTGTTCCAACAAGTATACGCTCACAATTGATGCTCGGGCACACAGGCGATTTATGACATCCAAATCTGTACAGTTATGTACAGGCATATTGTTGAAACAAACCCGTGAATTTATTGTATCTTCCTATTAAGGATTACCATTATAACTATCCAGACCTATCCCAGACAGTGTACATTCATTATTTAATGCTCATGATTGTTATTGTTATTGTTACTAATACTCCAAACTACTTACTTTTACTATGAAGTTAATAAAATTCAATTCATTTTAATAATTTTTCTGATCTTTATTTCTTAATACTATCATTTTTCTGATATGTTAAGAGTGCACCCACAAAAGAGTCTTCTTCTCTCTTCTTCTGTCTACAGAGTTCAATACTGACTCAGGGTGCACCACCACAGTAAATATTGAATAGAAAAAATGTTTTTTCTTCACTCCTATCACTCTATTTTGGTACTTACAGCTTGATTGATTGATATACAAAATAACCTGTGCCGTATACCTCCAGTGTAAACTACAGAACTCACCAGAATGGCTAACACCCTGGAATTAATGAGGGCAGACAATAATAGGATGCTAAACACATACCAAAGAATCATGGATGAGAATCACCGGCTCCATGAAGCCTACCTGCAGATATTTATCATCCTCCTCCTCACAGATTATCAATTCGTCCCCACTGGAATCCACCATCTCAGCTCCCTGTGTACTTTGTGGAGGCAATTGCTGCTGGTCAATGTCTCCACGGAGGAATTGATTATAATTCATTTTAATGAACATCATCTTCTCCACATTTTCTGGATGTAACCTCGTACGCCGATTGCTGACAAGGTGAGCGGCGGCACTAAACACTCTTTCGGAGTACACACTTGTGGGAGGGCAACTTAGGTAGAATAAAGCCAGTTTGTGCAAGGGCCTTCAAATTGCCTCTTTTTCCTGCCAGTATAAGTACGGACTGTGTGACGTGCCTACTTGGATGCGGTCACTCATATAATCCTCCACCATTCTTTCAATGTTGAGAGAATCATATGCAGTGACAGTAGACGACATGTCCGTAATCGTTGTCAGGTCCTTCAGTCCGGACCAGATGTCAGCATCAGCAGTCGCTCCAGACTGCCCTGCATCACCGCCAGCGGGTGGGCTCGGAATTCTGAGCCTTTTCCTCGCACCCCCAGTTGCGGGAGAATGTGAAGGAGGAGATGTTGACAGGTCGCGTTCCGCTTGACTTGACAATTTTCTCACCAGCAGGTCTTTCAACCCCAGCAGACTTGTGTCTGCCGGAAAGAGAGATCCAAGGTAGGTTTTAAATCTAGGATCGAGCACGGTGGCCAAAATGTAGTGCTCTGATTTCAACAGATTGACCACCCGTGAATCCTTGTTAAGCGAATTAAGGGCTCCATCCACAAGTCCCACATGCCTAGCGGAATCGCTCCGTGTTAGCTCCTCCTTCAATGTCTCCAGCTTCTTCTGCAAAAGCCTGATGAGGGGAATGACCTGACTCAGGCTGGCAGTGTCTGAACTGACTTCACGTGTGGCAAGTTCAAAGGGCATCAGAACCTTGCACAACGTTGAAATCATTCTCCACTGCACTTGAGACAGGTGCATTCCACCTCCTATATCGTGCTCAATTGTATAGGCTTGAATGGCCTTTTGCTGCTCCTCCAACCTCTGAAGCATATAGAGGGTTGAATTCCACCTCGTTACCACTTCTTGCTTCAGATGATGGCAGGGCAGGTTCAGTAGTTTTTGGTGGTGCTCCAGTCTTCTGTACGTGGTGCCTGTACGCCGAAAGTGTCCCGCAATTCTTCTGGCCACCGACAGCATCTCTTGCATGCCCCTGTCGTTTTTTAAAAAATTCTGCACCACCAAATTCAAGGTATGTGCAAAACATGGGACGTGCTGGAATTTGCCCATATTTAATGCACACACAATATTGCTGGCGTTGTCCGATGCCACAAATCCACAGGAGAGTCCAATTGGGGTAAGCCATTCCGCGATGATCTTCCTCAGTTGCCGTAAGAGGTTTTCAGCTGTGTGCGTATTCTGGAAAGCGGTGATACAAAGCGTAGCCTGCCTAGGAAAGAGTTGGCGTTTGCGAGATGCTGCTACTGGTGCCGCCGCTGCTGTTCTTGCGGCGGGAGTCCATACATCTACCCAGTGGGCTGTCACAGTCATATAGTCCTGACCCTGCCCTGCTCCACTTGTCCACATGTCCGTGGTTAAGTGGACATTGGGTACAACTGCATTTTTTAGGACACTGGTGAGTCTTTTTCTGACGTCCGTGTACATTCTCGGTATCGCCTGCCTAGAGAAGTGGAACCTAGATGGTATTTGGTAACGGGGGCACACTGCCTCAATAAATTGTCTAGTTCCCTGTGAACTAACGGCGGATACCGGACGCACGTCTAACACCAACATAGTTGTCAAGGCCTCAGTTATCTGCTTTGCAGCAGGATGACTGCTGTGATATTTCATCTTCCTCGCAAAGGACTGTTGGACAGTCAATTGCTTACTGGAAGTAGTACAAGTGGGCTTACGACGTCCCCTCTGGGATGACCATCGACTCCCAGCAGCAACAACAGCAGCGCCAGCAGCAGTAGGCGTTACACGCAAGGATGCATCGGAGGAATCCCAGGCAGGAGAGGACTCGTCAGAATTGCCAGTGACATGGCCTGCAGGACTATTGGCATTCCTGGGGAAGGAGGAAATTGACACTGAGGGAGTTGGTGGGGTGGTTTGCGTGAGCTTGGTTACAAGAGGAAGGGATTTACTGGTCAGTGGACTGCTTCCGCTGTCGGCCAAAGTTTTTGAACTTGTCACTGACTTATTATGAATGCGCTGCAGGTGACGTATAAGGGAGGATGTTCCGAGGTGGTTAACGTCCTTACCCCTACTTATTACAGCTTGACAAAGGGAACACACGGCTTGACAAATGTTGTCCGCATTTCTGGTGAAATACTTCCACACCGAAGAGCTGATTTTTTTGGTATTTTCACCAGGCATGTCAACGGCCATATTCCTCCCACGGACAACAGGTGTCTCCCCGGGTGCCTGACTTAAACAAACCACCTCACCATCAGAATCCTCCTGGTCAATTTCCTCCCCAGCGCCAGCAACACCCATATCCTCCTCATCCTGGTGTACTTCAACACTGACATCTTCAATCTGACTATCAGGAACTGGACTGTGGGTGCTCCTTCCAGCACTTGCAGGGGGCGTGCAAATGGTGGAAGGCGCATGCTCTTCACGTCCAGTGTTGGGAAGGTCAGGCATCGCAACCGACACAATTGGACTCCTTGTGGATTTGGGATTTCGAAGAACGCACAGTTCTTTGCGGTGCTACTGCTTTTGCCAGCTTGAGTCTTTTCATTTTTCTAGCAAGAGCCTGAGTGCCTCCATCCTCATGTGAAGCTGAACCACTAGCCATGAACATAGGCCAGGGCCTCAGCCGTTCCTTGCCACTCCGTGTGGTAAATGGCATATTGGCAAGTTTACGCTTCTCCTCCGACAATTTTATTTTAGGTTTTGGAGTCCTTTTTTTACTGATATTTGGTGTTTTGGATTTGACATGCTCTGTACTATGCCATTGGGCATCGGCCTTGGCAGACGACGTTGCTGGCATTTCATCGTCTCGGCCATGACTAGTGGCAGCAGCTTCAGCACGAGGTGGAAGTGGATCTTGATCTTTCCCTAATTTTGGAACCTCAACATTTTTGTTCTCCATATTTTAATAGGCACAACTAAAAGGCACCTCAGGTAAACAATGGAGATGGATGGATACTAGTATACAATTATGGATGGACTGCCGAGTGCCGACACAGAGGTAGCTACAGCCGTGGACTACCGTACTGTACTGTGTCTGCTGCTAATATAGACTGGATGATAATGAGATGTAGTATGTATAAAGAAGAAAGAAAAAAAAACCACGGGTAGGTGGTATACAATTATGGATGGACTGCCGAGTGCCGACACAGAGGTAG
The DNA here is from genome assembly GCF_028390025.1 of Pseudophryne corroboree. Classification (NCBI taxonomy): domain Eukaryota; kingdom Metazoa; phylum Chordata; class Amphibia; order Anura; family Myobatrachidae; genus Pseudophryne; species Pseudophryne corroboree. The sequence continues at coordinate 568,716,049 of NC_086449.1, read as the reverse complement.
CTACAGCCGTGGACTACCGTACTGTGTCTGCTGCTAATATAGACTGGTTGATAAAGAGATGTAGTATGTATGTATAAAGAAGAAAGAAAAAAAAACCACGGGTAGGTGGTATACAATTATGGACGGACTGCCGAGAACCGACACAGAGGTAGCTACAGCCGTGGACTACCGTACTGTGTCTGCTGCTAATATAGACTGGTTGATAAAGAGATGTAGTATGTATGTATAAAGAAGAAAGAAAAAAAAAACACGGGTAGGTGGTATACAATTATGGATGGACTGCCGAGTGCCGACACAGAGGTAGCTACAGCCGTGGACTACCGTACTGTGTCTGCTGCTAATATAGACTGGTTGATAAAGAGATGCAGTATGTATGTATAAAGAAGAAAGAAAAAAAAACCACGGGTAGGTGGTATACAATTATGGACGGACTGCCGAGTGCCGACACAGAGGTAGCTACAGCCGTGGACTACCGTACTGTGTCTGCTGCTAATATAGACTGGTTGATAAAGAGATGTAGTATGTATGTATAAAGAAGAAAGAAAAAAAAACCACGGGTAGGTGGTATACAATTATGGATGGACTGCCGAGTGCCGACACAGAGGTAGCTACAGCCGTGGACTACCGTACTGTACTGTGTCTGCTGCTAATATAGACTGGATGATAATGAGATGTAGTATGTATAAAGAAGAAAGAAAAAAAAAAACACGGGTAGGTGGTATACAATTATGGATGGACTGCCGAGTGCCGACACAGAGGTAGCTACAGCCGTGGACTACCGTACTGTGTCTGCTGCTAATATAGACTGGTTGATAAAGAGATGTAGTATGTATGTATAAAGAAGAAAGAAAAAAAAACCACGGGTAGGTGGTATACAATTATGGACGGACTGCCGAGTGCCGACACAGAGGTAGCTACAGCCGTGGACTACCGTACTGTGTCTGCTGCTAATATAGACTGGTTGATAAAGAGATGTAGTATGTATGTATAAAGAAGAAAGAAAAAGAAACCACGGGTAGGTGGTATACAATTATGGATGGACTGCCGAGTGCCGACACAGAGGTAGCTACAGCCGTGGACTACTGTACTGTGTCTGCTGCTAATATAGACTGGTTGATAAAGAGATGTAGTATGTATGTATAAAGAAGAAAGAAAAAAAAACCATGGGTAGGTGGTATACAATTATGGATGGACTGCCGAGTGCCGACACAGAGGTAGCTACAGCCGTGGACTACCGTACTGTACTGTGTCTGCTGCTAATATAGACTGGATGATAATGAGATGTAGTATGTATAAAGAAGAAAGAAAAAAAAAACCACGGGTAGGTGGTATACAATTATGGATGGACTGACGAGTGCCGACACAGAGGTAGCTACAGCCGTGGACTACCGTACTGTGTCTGCTGCTAATATAGACTGGTTGATAATGAGATGTAGTATGTATAAAGAAGAAAGAAAAAAAAAACCACGGGTAGGTGGTATACAATTATGGACGGACTGCCGAGTGCCGACACAGAGGTAGCTACAGCCGTGGACTACCGTACTGTACTGTGTCTGCTGCTAATATAGACTGGATGATAATGAGATGTAGTATGTATAAAGAAGAAAGAAAAAAAAAACCACGGGTAGGTGGTATACAATTATGGATGGACTGCCGAGTGCCGACACAGAGGTAGCTACAGCCGTGAACTACCGTACTGTGTCTGCTGCGACTGGATGATAAATAATGATATAAAAAATGTATATATATCACTACTGCAGCCGGACAGGTATATATTATATAATGACGGACCTGCTGGACACTGTCTGTCAGCAGAATGAGTTTTTTATTTTATAGAATAAAAAAACACCACACAAGTCACACGACGTGTGTTTAACTTTTACAGGCAGACATTCACAATACAATATAGTATACTATATACTGGTGGTCAGGTCACTGGTCAGTCACACTGGCAGTGGCACTCCTGCAGAAAAAAAGTGTGCACTGTTTAATTTTAATATGTACTCCTGGCTCCTGCTATAACCTAACTGCTCCCCAGTCTCCCCCACAATTAAGCTGTGTGAGCACAGTCAGATATTATACATAGATGATGCAGCAGCACACTGGGCTGAGCACAGATATGGTATGTGACTGAGTCACTGTGTATCGTTTTTTCAGGCAGAGAACGGATTATATTAAATAATATAAAACTGCACTGGTGGTCACTGGTCAGTCACTAGTATAACTAACTAATACTATCAGCAAAATTCTGCACTCTCTGTCTGAGTACTCCTCCTAAGCTCCAGTAAATGAAGTGTCACTGTCTCACTCTGTCACTAGTATAACTAACTAATACTATCAGCAAAATTCTGCACTCTCTGTCTGAGTACTCCTCCTAAGCTCCAGTAAATGAAGTGTCACTGTCTCACTCTCACTCTCCTATCTATTTCTTCTCTAAACGGAGAGGACGCCAGCCACGTCCTCTCACTATCAATCTCAATGCACGTGTAAAATGGCGGCGACGCGCGGCTCCTTATATAGAATCCGAGTCTCGCGATAGAATCCGAGCCTCGCGAGAATCCGACAGCGTCATGATGACGTTCGGGCGCGCTCGGGTTAACCGAGCAAGGCGGGAAGATCCGAGTCGCTCGGATCCGTGTAAAAAAAGCTGAAGTTCGGGCGGGTTCGGATTCCGAGGAACCGAACCCGCTCATCACTAATATATATATATTTTTTTAAATACTATATACTGTAGCAAGTAGCGGAAGCTTTTGAAAAGACATCACAAACCAATCATAGACTTAGGGCCGGCTCCAGGCATGTTCCTTAGGAGTGACCATGCAGGGCGCCGAGTTCCTAAGGGTGGAACGTCAGCCGTCAGGCATCTTAAATATGGCGCTGGTTTGTCAGCCAATCAGAGCAGAGCTTGTAGACCAGCAAGGGTGGCTCCTGATTGGTTGTCGGAACACGGTCTTTGATTGACTCATGAACCCGTGCCATATTGGAAATGCCTGCCTCTGCATCCAACAACCGTCCCCGGCTCCTTGCATCCATGTCCAGACAGCGTTTATGTCGCTGCTCAGAGGCTCCTGAGGCTAGGTGTGATATAAACATGCAAATATTTTTAGTATACCGACAGCGACATTCCACCTGCCAGTATACCGGCAGTGAGTTCCCTCGCATGCTTGCTGCACTAGCCATGCTTTGGTCCACAGGCTCTATTTCCACTCGGTTAGTGGTGTGGACCCACCAACCGAGTGGGAATTACGGTGGAGGGGTGGTGTTGTGATATCTGGATTTTGGCTGATGGTAAAATGTCAGATGTCGGGATTCCAGTGACGATCTCCTGAACACTGGGATCCCAACCGCTAGCATTTTGAATGTAGCCCTGTGTATCTGGCACTATACTGGAAAACTATGTGTATGCACTATACTGGGGCAGTATGTGTATCTAACTCTTTACTGGGGGCATTATGTGTAACGCACTATACTGGGGGCGTTATGTGTATCTGGCACTATACTGGGGACATTATGTGTATCTGGCACTATACTGGGGACATTATGTGTATCTGGCACTATAGTGTGGGCATTATGTGTAACTGGCACTATACTGGGGGCATTATGTGTAACGCACTATACTGGGGGTGTTATATGTATCTGGCACTATACTGGAACATTATGTGTAACTGGCACTATACTGTGGGGCATTATGTGTATCTGGCACTATAGTGTAGGCATTATGTGAAACTGGCACTATACTGGGGGCATTATGTTTATCTGACTCTATACTGGGGGCATTATGTGTATCTGACTATACTGGAAGCTTTTTTGTGTATCTGACTCTATACTGGGGACATTATGTGTTTCTGGCACTACTGTGGGCATTATGTTTAAGGGGCATTGCTGGGGGCAGTATGTGTAAGGAGCATTACTGTGGGCATTATGTGTGAGGCTGCTAATTGAGTGTGTGTAGAGGGCAGTGTGATAATATATATATATATATATATATATATATTTATAACTTGATAACATAATATAAAGTTGCGAGGCCATGCTCACTTTTCCAGGAGCAGCATGCGTATTGAGGGGGGAGCTTAAAAAAAAATCTCACTCAGGATGCTAGTAGGCCTGGAGCCAGCCCTGCATAGACTAATTTAAATCATAAACTGCTATATCACTAGCACTAGGAAGCTAAAGAACCAATGTGAGGAAATTAATTTCATAAGCAGTTCTGCATGTGACCCCACCCTGTGGGCTGGTGAGAGATTAGTGGTTTATCAAACTGTACGGCATATAATTTTAGGCCAATGGAACCAACAAGAAACCACTACACAATGATTTCTAATATACATGTGTTATTACATATTTTATCCTATGAACAGTGAGAATGATTATTTCTATGAGATACATTTTCTGCAAACATTCAGCACAATCCAGCTATTGAGGTTGTGAGGTATTGTGTCAATCTGAGTGACTAGGAAATGACACAACGTGCTGCTGAGCCATCTGTCAGGAATTTCTGAAACATTGTAATGATAATTCTCAGTATACAGATTAGCAAGAATCAGGAACTGAAAACAGTTCATTTAGAAACCAGACACTTCTTCAAACTATGGTTCTTTATGACAATACAGTAATGCTTGTTTGTTGTAATCTAGGAATTATTTTTGTTACAATTGATGGGAAGTATAACAGTATTATTTATATATATATATATATATATATAAGCGCACTCTTATACATTTTGACGATATATATATATATATATATATATATATATACCGTATATACTCGAGTATAAGCCGACTTTTTCAGCACTTTTTTTTGTGCTGAAAAAGCCACCTCGGCTTATACTCGAGTCAGTCAGTGTGACAGGCAGAGCAGTGTGAAGGAGGGACACGGAGCGCACAGCGCGCGCCTCTCCTGTGTCCCTCCTGCATCTCCGGCGGCAGCGGCGGGTGTATTAAAGGAAGTACCCGTTCGTGACCTCTGATCACGAACCGGCACTTCCTTTAATAGACCCGCCGCGGCCGCCGGAGATGCAGGAGGGACACAGGAGAGGCGCGCGCTGTGCGCTCCATGTCCCTCCTGTCACGATCCGGGTATCTGGACGCCATTTCTTACCTATCAGATGCCTCCTAAGGCTGGCTCAGCGCTCCAGGGCCGGATCCCATCTGTTATCCTGATGTGCACATTCCCGCATCCTCTCCTGTCTCTCTGGACGCAGTCACAGTAACGCCTTATACATCTGGCATGGCGTCTCCCGCGGCCTCCGCCGCCGTCCCTGAGCTTCTGCATTCAGAGTGGCGATTACGTCAGCCGCGGCCTCCGCTGTGTCCGCGTGGTCGGATGTGCATCTGTCAGCCTGGCGTCTCCTGTCTCCGGTGGCCGGCGCCGCCATTACTGTTTTCCAGACCACATGGATTACAATCCAAACTTCCCTCCAAGTGTCTGCATGGGCGCAGCCATCTTGGATTTTGTCAGCTGATCATTCCTACCAATCCGTTGTCAGTATTATTAATTTGCATAATTGCCTAGCCAATGCCTTCCTTGCTGCAGGTATAAATAGGTTGTGCCTGAGCAAGGAAGGCGTCAGTGCTTTGGTTGTCAAACCTAGTTCCAGTTTGTCTCTCTTCTGTGAATGTCTTCCAGGTTCCAGCTCCTGTCTCCAGACTTCTGCTATAGAGACCCGCACCAGCATTCCATCTGCGGTGTAGCCTGACTCTCCGATCCATTCTGGACTCACCTGTTTCCAGCTACAACATCACCTGCTTCCAGCTCAGCTTCCAGCAGTGTACAGCTTCTCTTAAAGGGCCGGTGTCCTTTCTGCAGTTTACCACTCTCCACCGGTATTATTATTTCTCCGCTCTCAAATTCTACATTTCATCTACATTGCATCGCTCTCAAGCTTTATTTATTATTTAACTGGTCCCAGCCAGTATCCACTCCGTGCCAACACCTGTCTGGTTCTAACCAGTACCCACAGCAGCATTTTATCTACAGCAGTCCAGCTTTCCCTGGAACATCAGCTGGTACGACCCTGGGCTTTCCTCATTGCTACAGTTGAGCCTGGTAAGGACTTTCCAACTTGCAGATAATAAGAACTGTCTCATACCACCAGAGCTCTGTGGCCCCTGCCACCCTGTAGTACCCAGGAACTGTATTATTATTTCTCTGCTGATTTTTATGTTACTTTTTACTGCTACTGTGATGCATGGAGTTTGTCATAAATAAATATCATTGACTTTTACTCAAGTTGTCGTGGTCACGCCTTCGGGCGGTTTCTCTTCATGTTACTTACATGTCCAGGGGTCTGATACAACCTCCCAGGTTCCGGTACATCTCAGCCCCTACAACTGAGGCTGCCTTCCGTCAGCTCAGGCCCTCAGTTGTGACACCTCCTTCAGAAGACAGCGCAGGATCGACGGAGGGGGATCTGCACAGGGCCACAGGGCCACATCATCCGCTGTCTCCAGGATTTCTCTACTCGGCTGGATGGGATTCAGACAACTCTCCGTGGATCAGGCGCATCTGGGGCGTCAACCACAGTGACTCCAACTATAACCCCACCCACCTTACCCGTTTCTGCTCCACGTCTTCATCTTCCAACGCCAGCAAAATTTGACGGATCTCCAAGATTCTGCAGGGGATTTCTCAACCAGTGTGAGATTCAGTTTGAGCTACAACCTGGCAATTTTCCCAGTGACCGTACAAAAATTGCCTACATCATCTCACTTCTCAGTGGCTCAGCCCTTGACTGGGCATCACCGTTATGGGAGAGGTCCGACACCCTGCTATCTTCTTACACTGCATTCGTGTCAACATTCAGGCGTATCTTCGACGAGCCAGGCCGGGTAACTTCAGCTTCATCTGAGATTCTCCGTTTATGCCAGGGATCACATACTGTAGGACAATATCTTATACAGTTCCAGATCCTGGCATCTGAACTGGCATGGAACGACGAGGCCCTGTATGCTGCATTCTGGCATGGTTTATCCGAGCGTATTAAAGATGAGTTAGCTACCAGAGACTTACCCTCCAAGTTAGATGAGCTAATCTCACTTTGTACAAAAGTTGACTTACGTTTCAGAGAGAGAGCAACTGAGCGTGGAAGATCATCTGCTCCAAAATCTTCTGCTCCTCCTCCTCGCCAACTGTCACCAACTAAAGATGAACCCATGCAAATTGGCCGTTCCCGTTTAACTCCTGCTGAGCGCCGAAGACGTCTCTCTGAGTCTCTCTGTCTGTATTGTGCAGCCCCGTCTCACACTATTCATGCCTGTCCCAAACGTCCGGGAAACTTCAAATCCTAGCTCGCCAAGGAGAGGGCCGGCTAGGAGTAATGATCTCCTCTCCATCTCCTCAAGATTGTAATCTCCCAGTCTCGCTTCAAATTGCTCAACGTTATCAGAACGTCATTGCCCTCCTGGATTCCGGAGCAGCTGGGAACTTTATTACCGAAGCCTATGTTAAACGGTGGTCCCTACCCACCGAGAGACTTCCTTCCTCCTTTTCCTTAACTGCCGTGGATGGCAGTAAAATTTTTGATACAGTTATTGCTCTAAGGACTCTACCAGTTCGTCTGAGAGTGGGAGTTCTTCATTCCGAACTTATTTCACTTTTAGTGATTCCAAGAGCCACACATCCTGTGGTCCTGGGCCTTCCATGGCTCCGTCTTCACAATCCTACAATTGATTGGACGACTACGCAAATCCTGGCATGGGGTCCCTCCTGTGCTGAGACATATTTGTTTAAAGTGTTGCCTGTCTGTTCTTCCTCCCCCCGGTCGTCTGATGTTCCACCTCCTCCATATCAAGATTTCACGGATGTGTTCAGTAAAGCTTCTGCTGATATCCTTCCTCCTCATAGAGAATGGGACTGTCCGATTGATCTCGTTCCAGGGAAGGTTCCACCTCGAGGCCGAACTTATCCGTTGTCTCTGCCCGAGACGCATTCTATGGAGGAATACATTAAAGAGAACCTAGCAAAGGGGTTCATTCGACCTTCTTCTTCTCCAGCCGGCGCAGGCTTCTTTTTTGTAAAAAAGAAAGATGGCGGCCGTGCATCGACTACAGAGGTTTGAACGACATTACCATCAAGAACCGCTATCCTTTACCCCTGATTACTGAGCTCTTTGACAGAGTTAGCGGAGCTACCATCTTTACAAAGCTGGACTTGAGAGGTGCATACAATCTCATCCGGATCCGTGAGGGTGACGAGTGGAAGACCGCATTTAACACCTGTGACGGACATTATGAGTACCTCGTCATGCCCTTCGGATTGAGCAATGCTCCAGCTGTCTTCCAGCATTTCGTCAATGAGATCTTCAGAGACATTCTATACCGTCATGTCGTGGTCTATCTAGATCAGGGGTGTCCAACCTTTCACCTTCCCTGGGCCACATTAGAAGATGAAAATTTGGTTTGGGCCGCACATAAAATAAAATAACAGTAACGATACCTGAATGAGAGGCAGATTACTTACCTACATCCCACGCCGGTCACGACCACTTGTCCAGTAGAATCCAAAAGGGTCGGTACCTATAAAAATGAAAAATATACTTACAAACGAATGAATGAATATTATGCCCTCACTGACGCGGGAAGACGTTCGCCCCTTGTAGTTGTGCCCCTGTAGCTGTGCCCCTTGTACTGTGCCCCTTGTAGTTGTGCCCCTGTAGCTGTGCCCCTTGTACTGTGCCCCTTGTAGTTGTGCCCCTTGTAGTTGTGCCCCTGTAGCTGCGCCCCTTGTACTGTGCCCCTTGTAGCTGTGCCCCTGTAGCTGCGTCCCTTGTAGTTGTGCCCCTGTAGCTGCGCCCCTTGTAGCTGTGCCACTATAGCTGCGCCCCTTGTAGTTGTGCCCCTGTAGCTGCGCCCCTTGTACTGTGCCCCTTGTAGTTGTGCCCCTGTAGCTGCGCCCCTTGTACTGTGCCCCTTGTAGCTGTGCCCCTGTAGCTGCGTCCCTTATAGTTGTGCCCCTGTAGCTGCGCCCCTTGTAGCTGTGCCACTATAGCTGCGCCCCTTGTAGTTGTGCCCCTGTAGCTGCGCCCCTTGTACTGTGCCCCTTGTAGTTGTGCCCCTGTAGCTGCGCCCCTTGTACTGTGCCCCTTGTAGCTGTGCCCCTGTAGCTGCGCCCCTTGTAGTTGTGCCCCTGTAGCTGCGCCCCTTGTAGCTGTGCCCCTGTAGCTGCGCCCCTTGTAGTTGTGCCCCTGTAGCTGCGCCCCTTGTAGCTGTGCCCCTGTAGCTGCGCCCCTTGTAGTTGTGCCCCTGTAGCTGCCCCCTTGTAGCTGTGCCCCTTGTAGTTGTGCCCCTGTAGCTGCGCCCCTTGTAGTTGTGCCCCTGTAGCTGCGCCCCTTGTACTGTGCCCCTTGTAGTTGTGCCCCTGTAGCTGCGCCCCTTGTACTGTGCCCCTTGTAGTTGTGCCCCTGTAGCTGCCCCCTTGTACTGTGCCCCTTGTAGTTGTGGCCCTGTAGCACTAGCTGCCCCCTTGTACTGTGCCCCTTGTAGTTGTGGCCCTGTAGCTGCCCCCTTGTACTGTGCCCCTTGTAGTTGTGGCCCTGTAGCTGCCCCCTTGTACTGTGCCCCTTGTAGTTGTGGCCCTGTAGCTGCCCCCTTGTACTGTGCCCCTTGTAGCTGCCCCCTTGTACTGTGCCCCTTGTAGTTGTGGCCCTGTAGCTGCCCCCTTGTACTGTGCCCCTTGTAGCTGCCCCCTTGTACTGTGCCCCTTGTAGTTGTGGCCCTGTAGCTGCCCCCTTGTACTGTGCCCCTTGTAGCTGCCCCCTTGTACTGTGCCCCTTGTAGTTGTGGCCCTGTAGCTGCCCCCTTGTACTGTGCCCCTTGTAGCTGCCCCCTTGTACTGTGCCCCTTGTAGTTGTGGCCCTGTAGCTGCCCCCTTGTACTGTGCCCCTTGTAGCTGCGCCCTTGTACTGTGCCCCTTGTAGCTGTAAAAAAACACACACACACACAGACACATACTTACCGCTCCTGCAGCGCTGCCTCCGTCTCCGTCCGCCGCTCCTCTCTGCTGTACTACGGGAGGGACGTCTGTACAGGACACTGTACAGCGGCGCAGGCCGCGGCCACGGACTTCAGATCTTGATTCCCCCCCCTTTCCTTCCCCGGACACTGTACAGCGGCGCAGGACTTCAGATCTTGATCCCCCCCCCCCCCCGGGACACTGTACAGCGGCGCGGCCACGGACAGACACCCACCCCCGGCTCACTTACGTGTTCTTGTACAACCAACTTCTCCGCTGGGCTCCTCTACTCTCGCGCTGCTCAGTCACGTGTGCCGCTATGCAGCGGAGGAATGCTACACTGTGACTGACAGCGGAGAGGGCGTGAGCTGGTGCTGGTCCCAGCAGCAGCAATCCAATCAGGATGTGCTGACAGCCTGCTGGGGCCGGCTCAGCCTCACATGTGGTGTCCGTACTGGGAAAAAAAAACCTCTGCTGCAGCGCTGCTCCTGGGCCGCATTACTAGCCGACTTGGGCCGCATGCGGCCCGCGGGCCGCGGGTTGGACAAGCCTGATCTAGATGATATCCTCATTTTTGCCAACAATTTAGAGGAACATCGTTTTTGGGTAAAGGAGGTTCTGTCCCGTCTCCGTGTCAATCATCTCTATTGCAAATTAGAGAAATGCGTCTTTGAAGTCAAGTCCATTCCGTTTCTAGGGTACATTGTGTCCGGTTCCGGACTAGAGATGGATCCTGAGAAACTACAAGCAATCCAGAATTGGCCGGTACCCTTAACCCTCAAAGGGGTCCAGAGGTTCTTAGGGTTCGCCAATTATTACCGAAAGTTTATACGAGACTTTTCCACCATTGTGGCGCCTATTACTGCTTTCACCAAGAAGGGTACTAACCCGTCCAAGTGGTCTGAAGAAGCCATGCAAGCTTTTCATCTTTTAAAACAGAGGTTCATCTCTGCGCCTGTCCTGAAACAGCCTGACATCGACTCTCCTTTCATCCTAGAGGTGGATGCCTCCTCCGTTGGAGTAGGAGCGGTGTTATCTCAGAGGGCTAAAGATGGCCATTTACATCCTTGCAGTTTCTTCTCACGGAAGTTCTCCCGAGCGGAGCGCAACTATGCCATTGGCGACCAGGAGTTGCTAGCCATCAAGCTCGCTCTAGAGGAGTGGAGATATCTGTTGGAGGGAGCTTCTCATTCAATCACCATCCTTACAGACCACAAGAACCTTCTATATCTGAAAGCCGCACAATGTCTCAACCCTCGTCAGGCCAGATGGGCACTTTTCTTTTCCAGGTTCGACTTTAAACTCCAGTTCTGTCCGGGCTCTCAGAATCGCAAGGCCGATGCCCTTTCCCGCTCATGGGAGCAAGAAAATGAGTCAGAGTCTTCAGACAAGCATCCTATTATAAGTCCGTTGGCATTCTCCACGGTAGGGATGGACTCTACGCCCCCATCAGGGAAAAGTTTTGTGAAGCTCATGCATTGGGCCCATGCTTCCCGCTTTGCCGGACATACAGGTATCCAAAAAACCCTGGAGTTTATCTCTAGGTCCTATTGGTGGCCAACTCTGAAAAAGGACGTTTTGGAGTTTATTGCATCTTGCCCAAAGTGTGCTCAACATAAAGTATCCCGCCAGTCGCCTGCGGGGCAACTGGTTCCACTATCTGTTCCCCGTCGACCATGGACCCATTTGTCGATGGATTTTATTACAGATTTGCCCATGTGCAACAAGTTTAATACCATCTGGGTGGTAGTTGACCGGTTCACCAAGATGGCACACTTCATTCCTCTCACCGGTCTTCCGTCAGCTTCCAAGTTGGCTCAAGTATTCATACAAGAGATCTTTCGACTCCACGGTCTTCCAGAAGAAATTATCTCAGATCGAGGAGTTCAATTCACAGCCAAATTCTGGCGAAGTTTATGTCAAGCCCTCCAAGTCAAGCTAAAGTTTTCCACGGCTTACCATCCTCAGACCAATGGTCAAACTGAGAGGGTGAATCAGGACTTGGAGTCCTTCCTCCGCATCTATGTGTCCTCCTCTCAAGATGACTGGGTTCAATTACTTCCCTGGGCCGAGTTCTGTCATAACAACCAGTATCATTCTTCATCTTCTTCAACACCATTCTTCACCAACTTTGGATTCCACCCTAAAGTCCCTGAGTTCCAACCGCTTCCAGCAACTTCTGTTCCCGCAGTGGATATCACCTTGCATCAGTTTGCCAATATCTGGAAGAGCGTACGATCAGCTCTGCTCAAGGCATCGTTCAGGTACAAGAAGTTTGCGGATAAGAAGCGTCGAGCAGTTCCTGCTCTCAAGGTGGGTGATCGGGTATGGTTATCCACGAAGAATTTGAGGTTAAGAGTTCCCAGTATGAAGTTTGCACCTCGCTACATCGGTCCTTTTAAAATTGATCAAGTCATCAATCCTGTTGCTTACAGACTCCAGTTGCCTCCCTTCTTAAAGATACCCAGGACATTCCATGTTTCCCTGTTGAAACCGCTAATCTTGAATCGGTTTCATTCCTCACTTCCTCCAACTCCGAAAGTCCAAACTCAACGAGGCGTTGAGTATGAAGTAGCCAAGATCCTGGACTCACGTCACCGTTACGGTCAACTTCAGTATCTTATTGACTGGAAGGGTTATGGCCCTGAGGAACGTTCATGGACCAATGCTTCTGATGTCCATGCTCCTGCCTTGGTCCGGAGATTCCATTCCAAGTTTCCTCAAAAGCCAAAGAAGTGTCCTGGGGCCACTCCTAAAGGGGGGGGGTGCTGTCACGATCCGGGTATATGGACGCCATTTCTTACCTATCAGATGCCTCCTAAGGCTGGCTCAGCGCTCCAGGGCCGGATCCCATCTGTTATCCTGATGTGCACATTCCCGCATCCTCTCCTGTCTCTCTGGACGCAGTCACAGTAACGCCTTATACATCTGGCATGGCGTCTCCCGCGGCCTCCGCCGCCGTCCCTGAGCTTCTGCATTCAGAGTGGCGATTACGTCAGCCGCGGCCTCCGCTGTGTCCGCGTGGTCGGATGTGCATCTGTCAGCCTGGCGTCTCCTGTCTCCGGTGGCCGGCGCCGCCATTACTGTTTTCCAGACCACATGGATTACAATCCAAACTTCCCTCCAAGTGTCTGCATGGGCGCAGCCATCTTGGATTTTGTCAGCTGATCATTCCTACCAATCCGTTGTCAGTATTATTAATTTGCATAATTGCCTAGCCAATGCCTTCCTTGCTGCAGGTATAAATAGGTTGTGCTTGAGCAAGGAAGGCGTCAGTGCTTTGGTTGTCAAACCTAGTTCCAGTTTGTCTTTCTTCTGTGAATGTCTTCCAGGTTCCAGCTCCTGTCTCCAGACTACTGCTATAGAGACCCGCACCAGCATTCCATCTGCGGTGTAGCCTGACTCTCCGATCCATTCTGGACTCACCTGTTTCCAGCTACAACATCACCTGCTTCCAGCTCAGCTTCCAGCAGTGTACAGCTTCTCTTAAAGGGCCGGTGTCCTTTCTGCAGTTTACCACTCTCCACCGGTATTATTATTTCTCCGCTCTCAAATTCTACATTTCATCTACATTGCATCGCTCTCAAGCTTTATTTATTATTTAACTGGTCCCAGCCAGTATCCACTCCGTGCCAACACCTGTCTGGTTCTAACCAGTACCCACAGCAGCATTTTATCTACAGCAGTCCAGCTTTCCCTGGAACATCAGCTGGTACGACCCTGGGCTTTCCTCATTGCTACAGTTGAGCCTGGTAAGGACTTTCCAACTTGCAGATAATAAGAACTGTCTCATACCACCAGAGCTCTGTGGCCCCTGCCACCCTGTAGTACCCAGGAACTGTATTATTATTTCTCTGCTGATTTTTATGTTACTTTTTACTGCTACTGTGATGCATGGAGTTTGTCATAAATAAATATCATTGACTTTTACTCAAGTTGTCGTGGTCACGCCTTCGGGCGGTTTCTCTTCATGTTACTTACATGTCCAGGGGTCTGATACAACCTCCCAGGTTCCGGTACATCTCAGCCCCTACAACTGAGGCTGCCTTCCGTCAGCTCAGGCCCTCAGTTGTGACACCTCCTTCAGAAGACAGCGCAGGATCGACGGAGGGGGATCTGCACAGGGCCACAGGGCCACATCATCCGCTGTCTCCAGGATTTCTCTACTCGGCTGGATGGGATTCAGACAACTCTCCGTGGATCAGGCGCATCTGGGGCGTCAACCACAGTGACTCCAACTATAACCCCACCCACCTTACCCGTTTCTGCTCCACGTCTTCATCTTCCAACGCCAGCAAAATTTGACGGATCTCCAAGATTCTGCAGGGGATTTCTCAACCAGTGTGAGATTCAGTTTGAGCTACAACCTGGCAATTTTCCCAGTGACCGTACAAAAATTGCCTACATCATCTCACTTCTCAGTGGCTCAGCCCTTGACTGGGCATCACCGTTATGGGAGAGGTCCGACACCCTGCTATCTTCTTACACTGCATTCGTGTCAACATTCAGGCGTATCTTCGACGAGCCAGGCCGGGTAACTTCAGCTTCATCTGAGATTCTCCGTTTATGCCAGGGATCACATACTGTAGGACAATATCTTATACAGTTCCAGATCCTGGCATCTGAACTGGCATGGAACGACGAGGCCCTGTATGCTGCATTCTGGCATGGTTTATCCGAGCGTATTAAAGATGAGTTAGCTACCAGAGACTTACCCTCCAAGTTAGATGAGCTAATCTCACTTTGTACAAAAGTTGACTTACGTTTCAGAGAGAGAGCAACTGAGCGTGGAAGATCATCTGCTCCAAAATCTTCTGCTCCTCCTCCTCGCCAACTGTCACCAACTAAAGATGAACCCATGCAAATTGGCCGTTCCCGTTTAACTCCTGCTGAGCGCCGAAGACGTCTCTCTGAGTCTCTCTGTCTGTATTGTGCAGCCCCGTCTCACACTATTCATGCCTGTCCCAAACGTCCGGGAAACTTCAAATCCTAGCTCGCCAAGGAGAGGGCCGGCTAGGAGTAATGATCTCCTCTCCATCTCCTCAAGATTGTAATCTCCCAGTCTCGCTTCAAATTGCTCAACGTTATCAGAACGTCATTGCCCTCCTGGATTCCGGAGCAGCTGGGAACTTTATTACCGAAGCCTATGTTAAACGGTGGTCCCTACCCACCGAGAGACTTCCTTCCTCCTTTTCCTTAACTGCCGTGGATGGCAGTAAAATTTTTGATACAGTTATTGCTCTAAGGACTCTACCAGTTCGTCTGAGAGTGGGAGTTCTTCATTCCGAACTTATTTCACTTTTAGTGATTCCAAGAGCCACACATCCTGTGGTCCTGGGCCTTCCATGGCTCCGTCTTCACAATCCTACAATTGATTGGACGACTACGCAAATCCTGGCATGGGGTCCCTCCTGTGCTGAGACATATTTGTTTAAAGTGTTGCCTGTCTGTTCTTCCTCCCCCCGGTCGTCTGATGTTCCACCTCCTCCATATCAAGATTTCACGGATGTGTTCAGTAAAGCTTCTGCTGATATCCTTCCTCCTCATAGAGAATGGGACTGTCCGATTGATCTCGTTCCAGGGAAGGTTCCACCTCGAGGCCGAACTTATCCGTTGTCTCTGCCCGAGACGCATTCTATGGAGGAATACATTAAAGAGAACCTAGCAAAGGGGTTCATTCGACCTTCTTCTTCTCCAGCCGGCGCAGGCTTCTTTTTTGTAAAAAAGAAAGATGGTGGTCTGCGGCCGTGCATCGACTACAGAGGTTTGAACGACATTACCATCAAGAACCGCTATCCTTTACCCCTGATTACTGAGCTCTTTGACAGAGTTAGCGGAGCTACCATCTTTACAAAGCTGGACTTGAGAGGTGCATACAATCTCATCCGGATCCGTGAGGGTGATGAGTGGAAGACCGCATTTAACACCCGTGACGGACATTATGAGTACCTCGTCATGCCCTTCGGATTGAGCAATGCTCCAGCTGTCTTCCAGCATTTCGTCAATGAGATCTTCAGAGACATTCTATACCGTCATGTCGTGGTCTATCTAGATGATATCCTCATTTTTGCCAACAATTTAGAGGAACATCGTTTTTGGGTAAAGGAGGTTCTGTCCCGTCTCCGTGTCAATCATCTCTATTGCAAATTAGAGAAATGCGTCTTTGAAGTCAAGTCCATTCCGTTTCTAGGGTACATTGTGTCCGGTTCCGGACTAGAGATGGATCCTGAGAAACTACAAGCAATCCAGAATTGGCCGGTACCCTTAACCCTCAAAGGGGTCCAGAGGTTCTTAGGGTTCGCCAATTATTACCGAAAGTTTATACGAGACTTTTCCACCATTGTGGCGCCTATTACTGCTTTCACCAAGAAGGGTGCTAACCCGTCCAAGTGGTCTGAAGAAGCCATGCAAGCTTTTCATCTTTTAAAACAGAGGTTCATCTCTGCGCCTGTCCTGAAACAGCCTGACATCGACTCTCCTTTCATCCTAGAGGTGGATGCCTCCTCCGTTGGAGTAGGAGCGGTGTTATCTCAGAGGGCTAAAGATGGCCATTTACATCCTTGCAGTTTCTTCTCACGGAAGTTCTCCCGAGCGGAGCGCAACTATGCCATTGGCGACCAGGAGTTGCTAGCCATCAAGCTCGCTCTAGAGGAGTGGAGATATCTGTTGGAGGGAGCTTCTCATTCAATCACCATCCTTACAGACCACAAGAACCTTCTATATCTGAAAGCCGCACAATGTCTCAACCCTCGTCAGGCCAGATGGGCACTTTTCTTTTCCAGGTTCGACTTTAAACTCCAGTTCTGTCCGGGCTCTCAGAATCGCAAGGCCGATGCCCTTTCCCGCTCATGGGAGCAAGAAACTGAGTCAGAGTCTTCAGACAAGCATCCTATTATAAGTCCGTTGGCATTCTCCACGGTAGGGATGGACTCTACGCCCCCATCAGGGAAAAGTTTTGTGAAGCTCATGCATTGGGCCCATGCTTCCCGCTTTGCCGGACATACAGGTATCCAAAAAACCCTGGAGTTTATCTCTAGGTCCTATTGGTGGCCAACTCTGAAAAAGGACGTTTTGGAGTTTATTGCATCTTGCCCAAAGTGTGCTCAACATAAAGTATCCCGCCAGTCGCCTGCGGGGCAACTGGTTCCACTATCTGTTCCCCGTCGACCATGGACCCATTTGTCGATGGATTTTATTACAGATTTGCCCATGTGCAACAAGTTTAATACCATCTGGGTGGTAGTTGACCGGTTCACCAAGATGGCACACTTCATTCCTCTCACCGGTCTTCCGTCAGCTTCCAAGTTGGCTCAAGTATTCATACAAGAGATCTTTCGACTCCACGGTCTTCCAGAAGAAATTATCTCAGATCGAGGAGTTCAATTCACAGCCAAATTCTGGCGAAGTTTATGTCAAGCCCTCCAAGTCAAGCTAAAGTTTTCCACGGCTTACCATCCTCAGACCAATGGTCAAACTGAGAGGGTGAATCAGGACTTGGAGTCCTTCCTCCGCATCTATGTGTCCTCCTCTCAAGATGACTGGGTTCAATTACTTCCCTGGGCCGAGTTCTGTCATAACAACCAGTATCATTCTTCAGCTTCTTCAACACCATTCTTCACCAACTTTGGATTCCACCCTAAAGTCCCTGAGTTCCAACCGCTTCCAGCAACTTCTGTTCCCGCAGTGGATATCACCTTGCATCAGTTTGCCAATATCTGGAAGAGCGTACGATCAGCTCTGCTCAAGGCATCGTTCAGGTACAAGAAGTTTGCGGATAAGAAGCGTCGAGCAGTTCCTGCTCTCAAGGTGGGTGATCGGGTATGGTTATCCACGAAGAATTTGAGGTTAAGAGTTCCCAGTATGAAGTTTGCACCTCGCTACATCGGTCCTTTTAAAATTGATCAAGTCATCAATCCTGTTGCTTACAGACTCCAGTTGCCTCCCTTCTTAAAGATACCCAGGACATTCCATGTTTCCCTGTTGAAACCGCTAATCTTGAATCGGTTTCATTCCTCACTTCCTCCAACTCCGAAAGTCCAAACTCAACGAGGCGTTGAGTATGAAGTAGCCAAGATCCTGGACTCACGTCACCGTTACGGTCAACTTCAGTATCTTATTGACTGGAAGGGTTATGGCCCTGAGGAACGTTCATGGACCAATGCTTCTGATGTCCATGCTCCTGCCTTGGTCCGGAGATTCCATTCCAAGTTTCCTCAAAAGCCAAAGAAGTGTCCTGGGGCCACTCCTAAAGGGGGGGGGGGGTGCTGTCACGATCCGGGTATATGGACGCCATTTCTTACCTATCAGATGCCTCCTAAGGCTGGCTCAGCGCTCCAGGGCCGGATCCCATCTGTTATCCTGATGTGCACATTCCCGCATCCTCTCCTGTCTCTCTGGACGCAGTCACAGTAACGCCTTATACATCTGGCATGGCGTCTCCCGCGGCCTCCGCCGCCGTCCCTGAGCTTCTGCATTCAGAGTGGCGATTACGTCAGCCGCGGCCTCCGCTGTGTCCGCGTGGTCGGATGTGCATCTGTCAGCCTGGCGTCTCCTGTCTCCGGTGGCCGGCGCCGCCATTACTGTTTTCCAGACCACATGGATTACAATCCAAACTTCCCTCCAAGTGTCTGCATGGGCGCAGCCATCTTGGATTTTGTCAGCTGATCATTCCTACCAATCCGTTGTCAGTATTATTAATTTGCATAATTGCCTAGCCAATGCCTTCCTTGCTGCAGGTATAAATAGGTTGTGCCTGAGCAAGGAAGGCGTCAGTGCTTTGGTTGTCAAACCTAGTTCCAGTTTGTCTCTCTTCTGTGAATGTCTTCCAGGTTCCAGCTCCTGTCTCCAGACTACTGCTATAGAGACCCGCACCAGCATTCCATCTGCGGTGTAGCCTGACTCTCCGATCCATTCTGGACTCACCTGTTTCCAGCTACAACATCACCTGCTTCCAGCTCAGCTTCCAGCAGTGTACAGCTTCTCTTAAAGGGCCGGTGTCCTTTCTGCAGTTTACCACTCTCCACCGGTATTATTATTTCTCCGCTCTCAAATTCTACATTTCATCTACATTGCATCGCTCTCAAGCTTTATTTATTATTTAACTGGTCCCAGCCAGTATCCACTCCGTGCCAACACCTGTCTGGTTCTAACCAGTACCCACAGCAGCATTTTATCTACAGCAGTCCAGCTTTCCCTGGAACATCAGCTGGTACGACCCTGGGCTTTCCTCATTGCTACAGTTGAGCCTGGTAAGGACTTTCCAACTTGCAGATAATAAGAACTGTCTCATACCACCAGAGCTCTGTGGCCCCTGCCACCCTGTAGTACCCAGGAACTGTATTATTATTTCTCTGCTGATTTTTATGTTACTTTTTACTGCTACTGTGATGCATGGAGTTTGTCATAAATAAATATCATTGACTTTTACTCAAGTTGTCGTGGTCACGCCTTCGGGCGGTTTCTCTTCATGTTACTTACATGTCCAGGGGTCTGATACAACCTCCCAGGTTCCGGTACATCTCAGCCCCTACAACTGAGGCTGCCTTCCGTCAGCTCAGGCCCTCAGTTGTGACACCTCCTTCAGAAGACAGCGCAGGATCGACGGAGGGGTAAGTAACAGGCACTGGGGGAGCATATTTGGCACTTGGGGAGGGGGCATATCTGGCAGCATGAGGGGGCATATCTGGCAGCATGAGGGGGCATATCTGGCAGCATGAGGGGGCATATGTGGCAGCATGAGGGGCATATGTGGCAGCATGAGGGGCATATGTGGCAGCATGAGGGCATATCTGGCACTGTGGGGCATATTTGGCAGCATGAGGGCATATCTGGCACTGTGGGGCATATTTGGCAGCATGAGAGCATATCTGGCACTGTGGGGCATATCTGGCAGTATGAGGGCATATCTGGCACTGTGGGGGCATATCTGGCACTGAGGGCTGTGTACGGCTAGAGCTGCATTTCCCACTTTAGGCTTATACTCGAGTCAATAAGTTTTCCCAGGTTTTTGTGGTAGAATTAGGTGCCTCGGCTTATATTCGGGTCGACTTATACTCGAGTATATACGGTATATATATATATATATATATATATATATATGCGAAAGCCCTCACTCACTCACTAACTAACTGACTCATCAGTAATTCTCTTACTTCCCGATATGTTAGGAAGCTACAATTTAACATACTGTAGGTATTCTTCAGGTGGGAAATAGGAAAACGACGTAATTAGAATTTTAATAAACTTCCCCTAAGGGGATGAACAGGGGGTTGACATTAGGGAGGCCAATCCCGGTATCGGGATCGGCGGGATCCCGGGATTTGGGCCCAAAAATGCCGGGATTTGAATCCCGGGATTGGAGCTTCCAATCCCGGGATTCAAGGGATTACAGTGCGCATGTGCGGGAGGGTGGGTGTAAGTAATAACACCTACTATTAGGTGGGCGGCCGCGGCAGTCACGGACAAGCTGAACGTGGCGGCACTTCAAATGTAGCGCCGGCCGCCAGCCAATCAGAGCTGGCGGCTCGGCAGCCAATCAGGGAAGCTGCCACAGCAGCGGCAGCTAATCAGGAGCCACTGCTGCGGCCGCTTCCCTGATTGGCTGCCGGTCCGCCAGCTCTGGTTGGCTGGCGGCTGGCGCTTCATTTGAAATGCTGCCGCGTTCAGTGAGTCCATGGCTGCCGCTGCCGCCTGCCTAATAGTAAGTGTTATTACTTACACCCACCCTCCCTCCCTCGCCACTACCAACCCTCCCGCGCCACTACCTACACCCACCCTCCCGCACCGCTACCTACACCCTCCCTACCCCCCGCACCGCTACCTACCCCCTCCCAACCTCCCGCACCGCTACCTACACCCTCCCTACCTCCCGCACCGCTACCTACACCCTCCCTCCCACACCGCTACCTACACCCTCCGTCCAGCGCTGCTCCCTACAACCTTCACTGGTCCCTACTGCAATCCCAGGATCCCTGGAATCCCGGGATTGACCGTTTTTCAATCCCGAATCCCGGGATTGGAAAAACGGCCCGGGATTGGCCTCCCTAGTTGACATAATGACGTAATCACCGATGCGTGAATGATAACGCCCAAACAGACAATCGGATCAAAATTTGGATTGCACCTCCAGTGTGAAGAATGTAATCAACTACGAAAATGGTCCTGTCACTTTTTACCGTATCTGCTAAAGGTGCTCCTCGGGTAACGCCAAGAACCATGGATTAATATTTACTTACATTAAGACGTCTCAAATGTACATCTCTACAGATTCACCACATTTTTGACACTCATTTATATTTACAACCGTGAAAATCAGAAACATCCTGTGCGATGAATGGATAGTTTTATATATATATATATATATATATATATATATATATATACAGTGGCGGATTGGGATCGAAAACCAGCCCGGGAAATTTATGGAAGCAGCCCTAATGGGGGCGGAGTCTGTTGAAGTCTGTGGATTCATGTATATTTGCAATATTGCACTTTAGTGCTTTCAATGGTTGGATATATTCACTTTCACATCTCTTTTGATTTTGTGACAGTATGTAATTAAAAGTTTATTCTTTGATAATTCATTCCAGCACTTTTAGAGTCTGGGTTTAAAGATCAGCACTTTCATTATGTCAACCAATGAAACAGCTGGACTCATTAGAGTATTTAATTGCTATGGGCCAGAATGGTAGTAGTGATCAGCAATAGAGTTTTTTGTCTTAAAAACCTCCAATAAATGTTATACCTAAAAAGGGAGGTTGTTCTTTAAATACGGTTTCATTATAAAATGCATCAATTATCCTAAGTCAAAACTGATATCATTGACTAATTAAATATCTGATAATGACCATTCACTAATTTGCCCTAAATATGAATTTATTAGGTTTCCTTTCTAAGTGACCCTTCAGTACCTTGGTTTCCGAATTTTTGTACAAGTTATCTCACCACAAGGTATGTGAGGGGACATTATGATATATTTTTATTACATATATAATATGAACACTCAGTATATATGATGAGGTCAATATTTTTCCAATTAGGCCACACTGATTGTTCATCAGAAAGTAGTGATGAGCGGATTCGGTTTTACTCGGTTTTACTCGGTTCTCAAAACGGCATCCTATTGGCTCACGGATGTCACGTGTTTTGGATAGCCAATAAGATGCCGTTTTGAGAACCGAGTAAAACCGAGTAAAACCGAGTAAAACCGAACCTCGCTCATCACTATCAGAAAGCCTCGGTGTTATATTGAAGTTTCCATCATGCATGTATGAACAAGTTTTGTCGCATTATACTGTTTGTATAAACTACTGTACTTCTCAGCTGCTTGAGGTAGGACCCAAGATTCAATTGTAATTTTCTTCCTTTTCATTCTGTCTGCTCTGATATATCCTTGTTCTATTATAATGATATGTTCCTCATATATTTTGATTGAATGTATTATGAATTTTTATTAAGGAACAATTATTTTTATTTTTAGTTCTGATAAGATTTTTTACAATTGTAGAGATACCCCTGATGAAGTCTTTTGTATAAGACTAAACGCGTTGGGTTGTCTGTGTTGTGAAGCTATCTCCGAACCAACTATAAGGAGAAGGAGGAGATTGTTGTGATCCTTCAACATTTGTATTCAGCGCTAAGAGTCATACATCTTAAAGTGTGGAATAATATATCTCCTCTGTATTAATTTGAATATGTTTTTAATAAATGTTTTATGATGGAACATGTTATTATTTAAAAAAAAAAGTATTACCCAATTAGGGGTTGGAATAGTGGGAGTTGATGCGACCCCCTGGCGCCAATTCTTCTATTGTTGTATATTCCTTATTTCCAGTCCCTTCTAACAGGGGACTTAGTTGAATCAGGCTGCCTATACCAAATAGTTTCCGTACGTATTTATTCAGGGTGACAGGTTTTACAAATTAGCGCAAAGGGAGAGTATTTGTTTGGTATATATATATATATATATATATATATGCCAAAAAATTGAAGAAGCAGGGAGCGCCAATAGTGCATTAAAAGAGTACAGGAATTTTATTTAAAAAGTCCAAATTGGTAACAAGTAAAACCCGTACCATAAAAGGCGGTCAAACCACCGCTCGTATAACCGGCATATAATTTACCCCACCGTGCGAACGGAATATTCTTAATTCCAAATCCAAACGTCAGACCACGCCCATACGCGTTTCGTCATTCGACTTCGTCAGTAGGCCTGGTCTGAAGTCACAAAAGCATTGTTTAAATACACATGTCATTATTCTAATTAACCCATACAGGTTGCATTCAAATAAATTTCAACATAGCACGGAATACAATATCGACATTTCTCTAGTACATATAGTTCAAAAATGAGTTCTATAATTCCACACAAAAATAGTTGTGATAGGAAAAGTTCATCAAGGCATCAGATATCTAAATTAATAACAGTAACGAAAACATTTAAAAATATATAAAAAATAATGAATAATAAATACAAGATGATTCAATTATATTCAATCATATGCATGAGCACATCGGTATCAATGATGTTGCCAAACAGAGCCACTCAGCTAACCATTAGCCGCCCATATATATGCTTATAAATGATTTCATACAGCTCACATGCATGAATGACATTGTACATAGCGATGTACATCCACCCGTCGTCCGTTCCACGGACTCCTTATACTACACTCGCTGTTACCTTTTTTGTTCACAGCAGTTGTATCAATCCTCACAGTTGGGTGTCTGCATTTGCATCGCCTGTAGCATTTATCCCGTCACGGTACTCCCGTTACTTATACCACCAAAACCCGTCGCAGTAACCCCGTCATTAAACGATCGGGCGGCGCCCGGTATTGACGTGAGCGGGTTGAATGAACAGGTGTATGGACATTTCATACTATTAAAGGACCAGCGCTTACTTGCGCGATCAGTTTATCACAGATAGGGGAAAAAACAACAATAGGAAAAAAGACCAAAACTATTTCCGTGCGGATAAACATACACTATAATATAAAAGATGAAGGGAACATATACTGCAATTAATAGGCATGAATCCTCCCTACCAACAATTAATCTTATAGAAATTGTGGACTTATAAATTGATAGACAGAGAATTAGATAACAGATCCAGTCTTAGATATCTATTTGAGAAACGGGGTCAATTCATATCCCTCATTTAACCCGTTTGGGTATAGAGTATCTAATGTGACTATCCAAAATGTTTCCCTTTTATTAAGGGTATTTTCTCTATCTCCCCCACGCTTGTCGTAGGCTACATGTTCCAAACCTATAAATTTTAATGAAGCAGGGTCACTGCAATGATGCTGTTTGAAATGGCGGGGAACACTATGGTTTTCTACATTATTCTTAATATTTCTCAAGTGTTCTAAAATTCGGAGTTTTAACACCCTCTTAGTCTTGCCGACGTATCTCATCCCGCACCCACATTCAAGTAAATAGACGATATAAGTGGAATTGCAATTAATAAAGGTATTAATTTTAAACTTTTTGTCCGAATTTTTACTACTAAAAGTTTTGGTGCCCTTTAACCCATACTGGCACACTTTGCACTTTCCACAGACATAAAATCCCTCTACTTTATTCAATGATAGACAATTCGGAGTGCTACTCTCTTTTCTCTCCAAAGCAGGCAATAAACTTGGAGCTAGATAAGTTTTGAGGGTTTTGGCTCGTCTAAATACCATATCAGGTCTAACTGGTAAATGTTTGGATAATACAGAATCCATTTGCAAAATATGCCAGTTACGTTTGAGACTGGTCTGTATTTCGTGATTCGATGAGTTAAATTGGGTCACAAAGGGACAGAACATAATATCCGTCTCAACTCGATTCTGAACTTCAGGTTTCTTATATTTGATTAGTTCTTTTCTATCCAGCGTGCTGGCTTTTTTAATGGCACCTTCAATCAGAGTTAAGGGATAACCTTTCTCTAAGAAACACCTTTTATATTCTGATGCTTGTTCCTGAAATTTGGTTACTGAGGTGCAATTTCTCCTTAATCGTATCAGTTGTGAAAAGGGCAAATTACTCTTCCATTTTTTCAAATGACAGCTGTTATATTCTAAATAGTTGTTACTATCTACCTCTTTGAAAAATGTATAGGTCTCTATTGATTTATTGGATGCATAGTCACTGGTGTTAAGGACTAAATCCAGGAACTCTATTTGTTCTTTCTGAAAATTCGATGTGAAATGTAAATTGAATTCATTTATATTAAGGTGTTGTACAAACCTATTGAATTCATCTTCTGTTCCACGCCAAATGACTAGCACGTCATCAATATAGCGTTTAAACAGCATAACCTTATCAGAATAAGGATTATTGGTTAGTACATTTCCTTTTTCCCACTCACCCATATATAGATTGGCGACACTAGGGGCACAAATCGTCCCCATGGCTACCCCGCACACTTGTACAAAATATTCATCCAAAAAAGTGAAATAATTGTGTTTAAAAATGAAACTGACACAATCTAAGAGAAACCGAACCCTCTGCATGGTCATCTCATTATCTCTTTTCAATACCGTCTCCAAGTGCAACAGGCCTTTCTCATGTGGAATCGAGGTATATAACGAGGTGACATCAATGGTACCCCACTTATAATCATCACACCAAACAAAATTTTCTAGCAACTGAAGTATATGTGTAGAATCTTTCACATAAGTTTCTAACTTAGGAACATAACCTTTGAGGAAAATATCTACATATTCAGAGACACGAGAGGTAAGGGAGTCGATCCCCGAAATTATGGGGCGACCTGGGGGCCTTAATTGGTTTTTGTGGATCTTTGGTAAATAATATATTGTAGCAATCCTAGGACTTAGTTGAATCAGGCTGCCTATACCAAATAGTTTCCGTACGTATTTATTCAGGGTGACAGGTTTTACAAATTAGCGTAAAGGGAGAGTATTTGTTTGGTATATATATATATATATATATATATATATACAGTGGCGGATTGGGATCGAAAACCAGCCCGGGAAATTTATGGAAGCAGCCCTAATGGGGGCGGAGTCTGTTGAGAGGGAGGAGTCTGTCAAGAGGGCGGGGTCACTCTTCAGTGGTCCTGATTCTGAGATAGACACAGTTGGGGCCTCCTTTGCTTTACGCTATGGTAATGTTTTCCTGCGACTTTATGCATATGCTGCTACAATGCCCTTCCTTGATGTACATCCGTACGGCTGAATGAATATACAAGACTGATATGCCCACTTTCCGTGTCTACTGACACTGCAGTCATGTCTTTAATCTACTTCGGATTTTATTTTATTTTTAAATTCTCAGCCCCGCCCACCTGTCAGTAATAATTTCCAATGAGAGTGTTTCTTGGGCTCTCAGACTCTGACCACGGGGTGTAACCTACAGGCTTTTGGCGCAATTTTCTCCTTTAAAACAGACACCTAGTGAGAGGTTGCATTAGCCCCTGAGGAAAACTACCAGAGTGTGGTTGAAACGGCTGTCGGGCCGCTGTTTGTATTACTTTGCTACTGATGAACTAAATAAATCCTCTTCTGCTAAAACGTGAGTGCTGATCCTGCATCTTTTCAAAACTACTTTGGAAAGTATCAATGTTTATCTTTTTTGGACCCTGCACCACGACCGTTGGTATTTTGTTAACTCTTGCCAGTGTGCTGTTTCGCTTGTGGTGAGAGGGCTTGTGTCTCCCCCCAATTGTATCCACATTCAGGTAGGATCAGCTCCCTCTAAGGGAGTAGAAACAGGATCTGCACATTCTGCACCTCCGGGCTTTCTAAATTGCACAGCTGCAACCAGGGAAACAGATGTCTGGGTTTTCCAGCTCACCAGAAGGAAGTCAGAGGCAGGAGAGAAGTTTTAAAGTCCCATTAACCCAATGTACAGGGCGCTGATGCCTGTTAGAGGCCAGTGAGTAGGGTAGCGCCAGGGACTGTGGACAATGGCCATGCCAGGAGAGCATGGAATGTGTAGCTGCAAGCCACTGCAGCAGGTTAACTATTAAGCAGAAGTGCGCTAGGACTTTTTATGTTTATTTGCTTATTTTTTAGTTATGTCCCTATCTGACCAGGCCTAAACCTGAGTATGCGTTGTACAGTGTCTGATGCCAGTAAAGACACTGTGTTTTAAGACCTGCCTCACGAGTCCTTATTTCCAGTACCTGTTTTACATTTTGTGGCCTGTACTTAGGGACATATTTGAGCTACTGAGTCGCCGCGCGAATGCCAGACGCCTCCGGCATGGCCAAGGATTTAAAGGCAAATATTACGGGTTATGTAAGTAATGGTTGATGGATATAAATAGCTGTAGTCATTCTAAAGCACTGAGTAATCTGAGGTGTATTGTGATAACTTGCCACTGTGAAGTTAAACAGTTGCTTGTTTCTTTCTTTCTCATAAGTTCAAATGCTGTCTGCTATTCAGAAGCTAGGTTTTGCTGTTGTGTAATCAAATGAACCTGATAATTGAACAGAGCAGAGCACACATAGGCCCTCATTCCGAGTTGATCGGTCGCAAGGCGAATTTAGCAGAGTTACACACGCTAAGCCGCCGCCTACTGGGAGTGAATCTTAGCTTCTTAAAATTGCGACCGATGTATTCGCAATATTGCGATTACTAACTACTTAGCAGTTTCAGAGTAGCTCCAGACTTACTCTGCCTGTGCGATCAGTTCAGTGCTTGTCGTTCCTGGTTGACGTCACAAACACACCCAGCGTTCGCCCAGGCACTCCCACCGTTTCTCCGGCCACTCCTGCGTTTTTTCCGGAAACGGTAGCGTTTTCAGCCACACGCCCCTAAAACGCCGTGTTTCCGCCCAGTAACACCCATTTCCTGTCAATCACATTACGTTCGCCGGAGCGAAGAAAAAGCCGTGAGTAAAAATACTTTCTTCATAGTAAAGTTACTTGGCGCAGTCGCAGTGCGAACTTTGCGCATGCGTACTAAGCGGATTTTCACTGCGATGCGATGAAAAAGAACGAGCGAACAACTCGGAATGAGGGCCATATTGAGGTCTAATTAAGCACTGCACTGCTGAGGGGGTGAGGGTTTTTTTCCACTTAAGACATAAAAAAAGCAGTGTTTTGTTTTGTGTGCAAACCGGCTTCTTATTTAATAACACCAAAGTTTGTGTCTGATATAAACATGGAGGAAGTTTTTCATACTATAGTAAATTTGCTAGCCCTCCGTCAAAAGATAGAGGAGCAAATGTTACAATTAGTGACCCAAACAATGAGCACAACAAATACTGCAGGGCATCTAAAGAAAATATCTGCTTCAGATGACCCAGAGGCGTATTAGCTAATACAGGTTGAGTATCCCATATCCAAATATCCGAAATACGGAATATTCCGAAATACGGACTTTTTTGAGCGAGACTGAGATAGTGAAACTTTTGTTTTCTGATGGCTCAATGTACACAAACTTTGTTTAATACACACAGTTATTAAAAATATTGTATTAAATGACCTTCAGACTGTGTATATAAGGTGTATATGAAACATAAATGAATTGTGTGAATATAGACACACTTTGTTTAATGCACAAAGTTATAAAAAATATTGGCTAAAATGACCTTCAGGCTGTGTGTATAAGGTGCATATAAAACATAAATGCATTATGTGCTTAAATTTAGGTCCCATTGCCATGATATCTCATTATGGTATGCAATTATTCCAAAATACGGAAAAATCCGATATCCAAAATACCTCTGGTCCCAAGCATTTTGGATAAGGGATACTCAACCTGTATATGAAAGGGTGGCACAGTGCTTAAAGTGGCCTGTGACCAGCGTCTGTCACCCCTCCTCAAAAAATACCACTGGAGACACCAGGGTTGTTTGCTATGAATGCGAAGAGCCAGGTCATATAAGGAAGGACTGCCCCAGAAAAACAGACCCTATGGACTGTGGGGTTGCCAGTATGGGCACTACGTACCCCGCTTTTTGCATAATAGTACCCCTGGATTCTAGACCCCCATAATGTGGGAAACTGTTAGTAAATGGCTGAGAACTCCCAGCTATTATAGACTCAGGGAGTGAGCTGACCCTGATCTCTTTGTCTATATTTTTTCTGGACCTTTCTTATTATTTTGCTTCCTCCAGAAATTTCCCACATTGTTAGATTGCTCTGACAAATTGTTTTTATTTTTTGAGGGGAATTAGCCCAGGGTAGTACTGAGATTGTTGTAGTCAGTAATGACACATAGTTGCAGTTACTGTACCAATTCAGGTTGATAACCCACTAGGGCATATCACTTAAATCTATTCTCTTCTACATTTGTCTGTCAAATATATAGGTGCATCTATTTATATTTAAAACATTTTAATGTAATAAACCTTTTTTATGCTATGATGTGATGTGTGCCCACATTTAGAAGTACTGCTCATTCTCTTGTGCGTTTTCTTGTCATTCCAATAGGCTACCAGCTTGTAGAGGCCGCATAGAAATGAATGGCCCATTGAAATTAATTGCCAACTCTCTGGTAGTACATAAATAGTCAATATTATTCCAAATTCCTCAACAAGTGCATTGGTTACATTATTAAAAGGGAAATTCACAGAGTGACGCCTCTCTGTCATTGCACTACCAGAACAAGATTGGTCATTGTCTTAGTGGAGCCTCTATTGCAGGCATTCCCAACCGCGGTCCTCAAGGTACACCAACAGTGCAGGTTTTAGTGATATCCAGGCTTCAGCACAGATGGTTAAATCAAAAGAACTGAGGTACTAATTAAGTCACCTGTGTTCAAGCCTGGATTTCACTAAAACCAGGACTGTTAGTGTGCCTTGAGGACCGTGGTTGGGAAACACTGCTCTATTGGGTTGAATGTCACAAAAAATATGGTATGCCTCTCCAGCGGCATTTCTAGAGAGGAGGGGACCAGTGTGCAGACTTCGTGTGTGGGCCCCCTCCCCTCATATAGCCGTCACCGCCGCTGTTAGCACTCTCAGCACAGTGCCAGAGTCTACAGCACATGCGCAGGACTCCGAAAAATGGCCACTACGCCATTTTTTCTGAGTCCTGCGCATGCGCTGTAGACTCTGGCACTGTGCCAGAGTCTCCAGCGCTCAGTGCGCTAGCAGCGGCGGTGATGGCTACGGGAGAGGAGGGTGCCCACACACAGTCACCGATGGACGCCGGAAAGGTAAGTATAGAAGAAATGGATGTAGTGTGTGCGGTGTGGGCCCCCTCTAGACCCAGGGGCCCGTGTGCACCGCACACACTGCACCCATTATTGATACGCCTGTGTACCTCTCCCACCCAAAACACATTACCAGTGCTTTGCTGAAATGTGCTTGGTCTCTACTCGGCATCTCTGACTTATAGGTACTGGGGTATATTTGGACCACCTGGGCCTGATTCTGAGTCACACAGAAAAGCAAAAGCAGCAATGTGTTTAGGCGGTCGCCATCCTGAAAGTTTATGTACATGGCCTACAGACTAGGATCAGGGCCGGTTCTAGCCCTTGTGGCGCCCCGGGTGAAAAATAGGGGCGTGGCTTCATACAGGGGCGTAGCCAGTTACACCCCCTGTAGAGTTGTGCCCCCATTTGTGCCCCCTGTAGAGTAGCGCCGCAGACACAAAAAAAACAAAAACTAAAATAAAAAAATTAATACTTACTATCCCCACTCCTGATTCCCGACCGCTGCAGACCTCTGCCGGCGCCGCTACTCTCCTCGGATCTATGGGAGAGACGTCATGACGTCTCTCCCATAGCACAGCATAGATAGACACTAGAGGTCAATTATGACCCCTAGCGTCTGTGCCAATCCCACAATGCTGTGCGTGATGACGTTATCGCGCACCACACAGCAAAGGTCCTCTCCACGAAGGGAAACTAGACGGGTAGCGTCTAGTTCCCTTCACAGCGGGGGACACAGTCGGGGGGCACTGCCAAACAGTAGCGGATCTTGCCATGGTGCGGCGCTCTCCGGAGGGCGCTGGCGCCCCGGGCAAAAGTCCTGCTTGCCTGTGCAAGATCCTCTACTGACTAGGATATCAAGTGGATGGAGATAAAGTACCAGCCAGTCAGCTCCTAACTGCCCTGTCATAGTCTGTGTTTGAAAAATGACAGAAGCTAGTTGGCTGGTACTTTATCACTGTTCAAGTGTTTTAACTTCATCCAAGGCTTAGTAAATATACCCCTCATTCCCTTGTGCCAGGCAGGTCTGAAACTAGGAGTTTTGTCACCTGAGGCAAACCCCTAGCCCCCCCACACACACACATACACACACACACCTGTCTTAAAAATGTTCTTTTTAGGATATAAGTCCTAACTCGGCAATTGCCAGTATACTATAAGAGTGTCCAGCATTCTCTGAGACGCATCTGGCTGCACTGCCGGCTCCTATACTGTTTCAGTAGCCAAGTGCTACACATCATGTGTCAGTGTAGCATTGAGCTCCTGGCACTGAGAAGTCAGCACACCCTGTGGCCTGCAAAACACACCCACTGTGTATCACATTTCTGAGTACCTCTAAGGAATGTCCATCACTTTTTCACAACATTTGTGATGCCATCTGGACCGATCGCAGTAGCACCTTTGTGCGTAGACTCTGTGTAACACATGTGCTGCAGGGATTTTCATAAGTTTTATTGCAAAGAATACTCCCCAGTGTCTTGGTTCTGGTTTTAGATCTGTGTGTTTTTTTTTTTTTTTAATTTATAAAAACAGCTGAAATCACATAATATGGGCCTTTTTTTTGTTCCTACAGTATTATTAACCTCAATAACATTAATTTCTAGTCATTTCCAGTCAATTTAGACCACCTCACAGCTCACAATATTGTTTTCATCCAGTTTAGGCCAAAGGCTGCAGTGAGCTGGCTGGTTACTAAGCAACAGAGAAGCAGCACACACACACGGCAGTTCATAGCACATCTACGAAACACTGCCAAACAGCAGTGGCAGAAAAAAAAGTGGTTAAAGATGGAATTGTCCTTTGGCTCTCCCACCTATCCCAATGCTGGATATTAAAAAGGAAATGCACAGTTTAACAAACCAAGCACTTCAGCAACAGGGACTGACACTTTTGTAGCTGAAGTGTTTGGTTCATTTGGACCTCCATAAAACAAGCTATCAATGGGTTTAAGATAGCTAAGCTACCAGTGCTGTCAATGATCTCTACAGTGGTAAGATGTCATCATCATTATCAACCTCACCCTCATCAGTGTTTGCATCTTTACTCAATATTAATTCATCCCCGCTGGAATCCACCATTACTGAAGTCTCTGTACTCTGATGTAATTGCAGGTAAAGGTCTTCCTCATGGATTTTGTAGTTAATTTTGATGAACATCATCTTTTCCACATTTTGAAGTAGTAGCCTCCTATGCCAGTCACTGGAGTGTGGGCAGCTTAAGCGAATTTGAACAAGGGCTTCCAAAATGTATTTTCTTCCCTCCGGTAGTCAAAGGGACTCTATGACATGCCTGTTTGTATGCTGTCATTAAAATAATCCTCCACCATTCTTTGGATATTGACCATATCAAACAGAGTTACGGTAGAGGTGTCAATAATTTTGGGCAAATCTTTTAGACCTAACCAAATGTCAAAATGTTGTATTGACTCATATGCATTACCAATGGGTCTCTTGGGAAAGCTCCATTATTCCCTGCCAGCAGCAGTTGCAGGAGAAACTGAAGGAGGAGACTTCTTCATGTCATGTAACACTTGAGCTGACAACTTGCTTACCAGGATCTCTTTGCATCTCTTCAGTTCTGGGCAGGGCCGGACTGGGACTAAAAATAGGCCCTGGCATTTTTGAAGCACACAGGCCCACCTCTGTGACTCCTCCCCTTACTATTCCTGACTCCTCCCACTTATTAGTCTATGTTCTTACAAATATAATTAATATTCTAACAACATACAGGCGTACATCATTCTCTATTAAAATATACACAACCAGTGGTTGAAGTGGAATTTTTTAAGTGGGGGTATGGAAATGTGAGGCTTGTAATTAAGCGCGCTCCGGAAAAGAGGGCGTGGCCACTCAAAGGGGGCGTGGTCACTCAAAAGGGGGTGTGGTATTCAGTGTAATTTACCACACCATACACCCCTTATACGTATTATGCACCACAATAGTAGGACCCCTTATACTATCTAGTACTGCTGCCCCTTTCACATTATACCACACAGTATGAGACAAAATTCACATTACAGCACCCGGTATGAGTCGAAATTTACATTATATGCCCCCGATAGTGCAGTGCCAGGTATACAAATGCCCCCACAGTGGCAGGTATACAAATGCCCCCACAGTGCCAGGTATACAGATGCCCCCACAGTGCCAGGTAAACAATTGCCCCCACAGTGCCAGGTATACAGATGCCCCCACAGTGCCAGGTATACAGATGCCCCCACAGTGCCAGGTATACAGATGACCCCACAGTGCCAGGTATACAAATGCCCCCACAGTGCCAGGTAACCAATTGCCCCCACAGTGCCAGGTAATCAATTGCCCCCACAGTGCCAGGTAATCAATTGCCCCCACAGTGCCAGGTACACAAATGCCCCCACAGTGCCAGATCCACAAATGCCCCCCACAGTGCCAGGTATACAAATGCCCCCACAGTGCCATGTATACAAATGCCCCCACAGTGCCAGGTATACAAATGCCCCCACAGTGCCAGGTATACAGATGCCCCCACAGTGCCAGGTATACAGATGACCCCACAGTGCCAGGTATACAGATGACCCCACAGTGCCAGGTATACAAATGCCCCCACAGTGCCAGGTAACCAATTGCCCCCACAGTGCCAGGTAAACAATTGCCCCCACAGTGCCAGGTACACAATGCCCCCACAGTGCCAGATCCACAAATGCCCCCCACAGTGCCAGGTATACAAATGCCCCACAGTGCCAGCCAATTGCCCCCACAGTGCCAGGTATACAATTGCCCCACAGTGCCAGCCAATTGCCCCCACAGTGCCAGGTATACAATTGCCCCCACAGCAGCCAGTGCTGCAGCTGCTTACCGCTGCTGCACTGCTGCTGTTGCTGCTGCTGCTGCTGCTGCTCCTCCTCCTCCGGGCTGTGAGGGACGGGGGTGAGAACGCCGGGTGCCCGCCAGCACGGCTGTGTCTGGCGCGGCAGCGTATAGCGTTCAAACCAGCCGCCGGTTCGTGAGCCAATCAGAGCTCGCGGACCGGCGGCTTCTGATTGGCTGCCGGTCCGCGAGCTCTGATTGGCTCACGAACCGGCGGCTGCTTTGAAGTCCGCTATACGCGCCGCGCCAGACACAGCCGTGCTGGCGGGCGCCCGGCGTTCTCACCCCCGTCCCTCACAGCTCTCCAAGCCTGACAGCTGAGACGCGCTGCCGCCGGACTGAGCGGCAGCGCGTCTCAGTGACCACTGGACCGGCCCACGTGGCCATCGGCCCTACTGGCATCTGCCAGAAGTGCCAGATGGCCAGTCCGGCCCTGGTTCTGGGTCAGTTGGAAGGAAAGACAAAATGTATGACTTAAACCTATTATAAAGCATGGTCGGAAAAATGTAGTGATCCAGTTTCAAAATGTTGACAACCCCATGTATCCTGGCAAAGAGAATAAAGCTCTTGATCTACAAGTCCAACATACTTTCCGGAAATACTTTGTTTCATCTCCTCATTCAATTTCTCAAGCTGCTTTTCCAAAAGTCTTATTAGAGGAATCACCTGAGGCAAGCTGGCAGTGTCTTGAACGGTTTCAGCACCTTGCACAACACGGAAAGTATTCTTCATTGTGCTGGACTAAGCTACATTCCCCCTTCTTTCCAATGTTATGGTTTGTTGTGTAGCTTTTTCAAGTTGAATTTTTATTGATTTTGAACAAATAACATCAATATTGGGGAAGGGATACAGAAAAATAGAGAGAGGGGGGAAAGGGAGCATGGGAGGAGGAACAGACAAGGTACATCTCAAGAAACGCAAAAGCAAAATTATTCAAGTCGGCGATGAGTTAATGAGTTATACAGTATACATAAAACCTGCATTTAGGGAATTGACCAAAATCTACAGGTCACAACAGGTCCAACAAAAAAAATAACATTATGGCATAGACATATTCAATAGGCTCAATGTAGGTAAAAGTGATGCCTGGCGATCACGGGGGAGGGGGGGGGGTACAGTGTGCAATGAGGTATTTATATTTTATAATTAGACCGTGGAGCCCACTTCTTCATAGTGAGAGCCGGGGAAAATGGACCAAGAAGCATTTCCGCTGTTTCAAATTCGAAATTGGATTGGACTGCTTTCACTATTTTGGTCCAGTGGGGTATTGTGGAGGTACGTCAATTGCGTGCCAAAAGGTGTTTGGTGGTGGACAAAATATGGCAAATAACGTATGTATCTGAAGGGGGAATAGCTTCTGGAAATAAATGAAGTAGCGCTATCTTTGGGTGTGGGTGGATATCACTTTGCACAACAGAGATGAGATAAAATATTTGTTTCCAGAAATAGGTTAACAAAGGGCACGTCCAGAAAACATGGTAAATCGACCCCACTCCCTGGCAATTGCGCCAGCATGCCCTCAATGTATCCGGTCGTATCTTATGGAGCAGAGCAGGCGTCATATATAATCTATAAATGAGTTTAAAATGTTGCTCGACATGAGAAATGCATTAAGATATACCAAAGCATGTTCGATATACAGCATGCCATTCATCATCTGAAATCGTACATCCTAAGTCTATTTCCCATTTCATTAATGAAGAAAATTTAGGGCGATGTTCGGAAGTTATGAGGGTAGAGTACCATCTAGAAATAGCGCCTTTTCTATTTGACTTGAAAAGTAGAGCTATTACCGATCTAGGGAGTGGATGGAGAGCGGACGAGGAGGGGGAAGAACTATGCAACCAATGTCTCAGTTGAAGGTATTTATAAAATGAATTCCAAGGTATGGAATACTTAGCCTGAATCTGAGAAAACAATAACAGCACACCGGATTCAGTTATATCATTTAACGTATAAATGTTACTCAACGACCACGAAGTGAAGGACAAGTTAGGTATCAAGTATGTGAGAATTTTCAATGTAAGGTCCAGGGAGGGTAGAGAGACCACAGTTGCTCGAGGTATGAATATGTGCCATGCCTTGCAAACCGAGTGCATGATGATAGAAGGGAGGGATAAGCATTTCCCCTCTTTGGAGGGCAATCTTAGTGAATCTAGAACTGGGAATTGGGAGAGAAGGCCCTGTTCTATTACTACCCGGGGCTTTGGGTCATCACACGGTTCCCAAGCTCCTAAAGAGGACAGGAGGGAGGCAAGTTGGTATGCATAAAGATCTGGAAAAGCTAAACCTCCTAATGATTTAGGGAGGGCCATTGTTTTACGGACTAGTGTCTGTTTTTTCCCCTTCCATACATATGTTACAAATAAAGTACAGTATTAAACTTAGCAAGTAAACCATCTTGTAGTAGAATAAGAATTGTCCTAATAGCAACTTGGGGAGTAAGACCATTTTGAGAGCTGCTATGCGGCCCAACCATGATACATGTTGCATCATCCAATCCTGTGTCAATTGTGAAAATTTAGATAAAAGCGGGGAGTAGTTGCAGGAGATGATGTCCTGCATTTTTGTAGGTATGTGTATGCCCAAATATTTAATGCTAGTGGTTTGCCATGCATAAGAGTAATTAGATTTTAGGTGGTCCAACATAAGCGAGGTGAAGTTGATGGGAAGGGCCTCTGTTTTGGAACAGTTCAACTTGTAGAAGGATATGGACCAGTATTCTTGCAGAATATTATGTAGCTGCGGTAACGATGTAAGTGGGTTACGTGAGAGTTAACAAAACATCATCTGTGAATAGACAAACTTTGCTCGGAACACCGACAGCTCAGGACCAGTTATTGTAGGGGTACATCTAACGGTCGCGGCAAAGGGCTCGATTGCTAAGGCGAAACCAATGGGGACAATGGGCAGCCTTGGGGAGTGCCATTTGTAATGTTGAAAGGGACAGAAAGCAAACCACTAACAAGTACTCTAGCAGACGGGTTTGAATACAGGGCATTTGATGGATGAGTGAGCTCTGCCGTCAATACCAAACTTAAGTAATACTGCCGTAGGTATCCCCAGTGTAATCTGTCGAACGCCTTCTCTGCATCCAACGAGAGCAAAAGTAATGGTTTGAGGGAAGCAGAGAAGGCAGCAAGAACATCAATTACCCTCCTAGTATTGTCCGGGGCTTGGCGTCTGCTAATAAATCCCACTTGATCCTGGTGGACTAGAGACGGGGGGAGTGGTGATAATCTATTGGAAATAAGTTTGGCTAAATTTTCACTTCTAAGTTTAACAGGGCAATAATTGGGCAGAATCGAGGGTTTTTTCCCTGGTTTCGGAAATGTAATTATTTTTGCTTCTAGCATTTCAGCCGGGAAGGTCCTTCTTTGTGAGACCTCTTCAAAAACCAATTGTAATGGTCTAACAAGAATCTCTCGAAAGGATTTAAAGAAATTATTAGAATATCCATTGGGCCCTGGTGCTTTATATGAAGGGAGTTCCCGAATGACCCTAATTATCTCATCCACTGACCAAGGACTCTTCAGGTTGTGGAGGGTAGTTGTGTCCAAGGAGGGTAGGGACAATTTCTCTAAAAAAGACTTTATTCCCTCTGGAGTCAGTTGGAGGGTCATAGGATCATCACATAAATTGTATAAGGATGAATAGTAAGCAGCAAAGGCATTTGCAATGTCTGAGGGATCTGTAACTTTCATGCCCTTTGAAGTCATGACCCCTTTAATTCGTTCCTGTGCCGTTTTACCCCTAAGTTTCCTAGCTAACATCCTACCTGCTTTTGTCCCCTTGGACATACAATTTGTGTTTCAATTTAAACATGGTTTTGTGGACTTCCTGCAACGTCAAAGTATTTCACTCTTCTCGGGTTCTAAGTAGATCTTTATATATCGTCATGTCTGAGGGGGACAATTTAAGTTTGAGTTCTAAATTAGCGAGGCGGGTTTCAATTTCTTTTATCAATGTGTTGTGCTTAACACAACGTCTAGCGGCTGCCTGAATAAAGGAGCCCCTTACAACTGCTCTTAAGGAACACCAATAATTAAAGACATTCCTCTCTTCAGGGTCGTTCGTATCTAGAAATAACTGTAGGGCTAGTGATATAGATTCCTTAACATCGGGGTCATTTAAAAGATATCCATTAAGGTGCCATTGTCTAGAAAATGTCGGTTAGGCTCCATCGAAGAGACAGAGCAGAATGGTTGACCAGGTGATGGAAATTATACGGGACTTCTGGATTTGTTGCAAGGTCCATTTATCCGACAGAGCCAGATCTATCCGTGAATAGGAACTGTGTACTGGGGAATAAAAGGTATAATCGCTACAGGAGGGGTGTTTGGCCCTCCAGACATCATAGAGGTCATATTCATCTAGTAAGCGTCTGAATTGTGAAGATTGATCGCTAGTGATGGTCCTGCACATGGGGCGCAGTGGGGAGGATATGTCTATATGGGGGTTTAAAACTAAATTGAAATCGCCTAAAATGAATAGCGCTCTTGAGCAAGTGGCCCGTAATGTAGTGCAAAATTTCAGAAGAAAGGGAATCTGTTTAGAGTTGGGCGCACAGACAACCGCAAGGGTGATTCGTTTATCATCTAATGTACTATTGAGAATTAAGTAGCGGCCTTCTGTGTTAGACGTCTATTTTTCCAATTTAAACTGACATGTAGAGGAGAATAAAAGGGCAACACCCGCTTTCTTTTTCGGGCCATTAGACGTATAACAAAGGGGGAATTTGTAATTGCAGAACTGGGTAGGGGAGGAGGCCATGAAGTGGGTCTCCTGGAGAGCCACGACATGGGCTTTCAATTTTGCAAAGTGACTCAATGCAAGTTTCCTCTTATTAGGTGAGTTGAGACCTTTTACATTAACAGAAATGACATTAACCATTATTTATGGGGGAGTAGGGATCGTCAGAATCCAAAGAATGCACCGACATAGTCATGAGTAACTGTATAGTGAATCGGATGTGGACCGGTTCATAGGTCCATATAGGGAATATGGAGGAGATGTACCTTCATGGTATAAGTGAGAACTCGGGGGTAAACTGAGAAGGGGGGGGGGGGGAGACAAAAGATAAACAAAAAAGGAAGAAACAGTGAGTATCATTAGGTACTGTAACCGAAGGCCACCACTGTAGATGGCACATTGGTGGGCGTGGGGACAGTACATGCCACCATCGCTCTCTATGAACACAAATCACTTAAACTAATAACTGAGGGTGTGTATAGCTATTAAAATTATCCTAGTAAATCGTAAGAAACCGTATGTAGCAAACTAATGATATGCATCGGTAAGATCAAGTCTCCATCACCTGAGTAAATCAACAACACTTCAATTCAGCAGGTGTCATAGCTCGTTTGGAGACCCGATTCATTACTAAAACACACCACAAAAGAACATGTAAAACATGCATTTCAAAACATCAACAGAAACAAGATAAAATGTTAAAGAGTAAAGCGTAAAGGATAACCCGGTTTAGGTTGCTTTCGACCAGTCCTGAGGCAACGGGGAATATTTGGGGCCAGTCATAGATATGTTGTTTAGGTTCCATTTAACCAAAAGCTTAATGCCATCTTCTGGAGTGGAAACGACCATCGTAGATCCACTGCGAAGGATGATGAGTTTGGTTAGGAAACTCCATCTGTACTGTATATCTGCCCTCTGTAGGATTCTGGTAACAGGGAGAAAGGTTCTCAGACGAGCAATTATTGAAGCCGATAACTCTCCATAAATTTTAAGGTTTCCCAGGGCTGACAACACCTGGGGCAATATTTACTAATATTCGTGTTTGAGTCGGTTTGTGTAGTGTTTAAACTTGTTTTGTATCGGGTGCATTTTCATGCAACTTTTTGAATCCATATACGCAAAGTTACGAAGCAGTCGACTTTATGGTTGTCGTGTTTTCCGATGTCGATGCCAGTCGTTTTTTTTTGGCACATTTACGGCCGTCATTGTCGTTTGCGTACGTGTTTTTGTTGTATTTGCTGTTTTTTTTAAACGCGGCAAGGTTTTTTTTCTTCCCGCGGCCGCATTTTCACTTTCAGTTTCGATTTTCATCCCGTTCGTGATTGGTTGTGTTTCAGATGGTAGGAGTGT
This sequence comes from Pseudophryne corroboree, assembly GCF_028390025.1. NCBI lineage: Eukaryota > Metazoa > Chordata > Amphibia > Anura > Myobatrachidae > Pseudophryne > Pseudophryne corroboree. The sequence goes on along the minus strand of NC_086449.1, from coordinate 568,676,031 downwards.
CTTTGCGCAACCATATAAATACGCCCCAAACCGTCCGCACCTCGTGGGTTTAGTTAGTGGTGAGGAGGAGGGAGGTTGTGCTGTGGAGGTAGGTGAATTTGTGGTTTGGTGAGGAGTGTTGGTAGCGATTTCTGAGTGTGGTATTGTGTTTGTAAGTCGTCTTGTCATTCTTGTTGTCTTGTATTTTGTGGTTTTGTCTCATTTTTAGTCCAAGTTATTTTTCTTTATAGTCCCTTGTCAGTGTGTGTGTGTGTGTGTGTGTGTGTGTGTGTGTGTGTGTGTGTGTGTGTGAGTTGTGTAGTGGTAGTGGAGGAGTGTGTTGTTTGTCATTTTTTTTTCTGTGTTAACTGTTTAGACACACAATTATGTGTGACTCAGAGGTGGGTGAGGTGGAGGGTGTGAGTGAGGGGGAGGAGGAGGAGGTCGGTCAGGTGGAGGAGGTGAGTGTTAGTGAGGTTAGTGAGGTGGAGGAGGTGGGTGAGGTTGCTGCAGCAGCCTCAAGTGATAGTGACAGTCAGAGTGCTCCGCAGCCACGTACCACTACTAAGACTGGGCGGAATGTAAAGTTTAGTTTTGCTGAATATGTGGCATTGGTGCGTGAGCTGATGAAGTATCAGAGGCAGCTATTTGGCCCTGAGTCCGCCAAGGTGCCAACACGGAGGAAGATGGTGTTGTGGGCGAAAGTTGTTGCTGCTGTCAATAGTGAGGGGGTGGTCAAGCGGACGGAGGACACGTGCCGCAAACGGTACTATGACATAAAGCGACGTGTCAAGTCCAAAATGGCCAAGGAGGCCAAGTCGGCTCGGAAAACCGGTGGTGGGCAGCCCTATATTGCAAGATATCTGGAGTATGAGGAGCCCATGCGGAGTGTAATACCTCCTGAAGTTGTCTCTGCAACCCATGTCTGGGATTCAGATCGGCCCAGGAAGAATGGTGAGCATGTGTATTTGCATTTACATTCTATGTTTTTTTTGTTTTGTTTTTTAAATGTGTGTCATGTGACTTTGTATATTACTCCCATCTTCAAGTATGTGTCAGCCAATACATTGTTTTGGTTAATGTTTTATACAAAAGCCAATGTAACATCTTACTTTATTGTATGTCGTGTTTTCTGACAGATATTTTGCATGTGTAGTTTGGACTTGGTGTGTCTCTGAATTGTCCTGCAATAATGTTTTCCTTTTGGGCGTTTTTAAAAAAAAAATGTTATATTTAAGTGATCCATGTGCAATGTTTAAAAAACAGTGGTTGTCATGTTAGAGGCTGGAATAGTGGAAAGTGGTTTGGAAACCACTTACATGTGTAATGTCATTATTAGATTATGTAAAATTTTTAAACGAAATAACACTATTTCTTTGATAATTTTATGCTTGTATTTGTACCGTGACACCACACTGCAGTGTAATGTTAATAAAATTGCTACATTTTGTTTTGGCTCATATAGTGGTAATGTGTCTTTGGAGTGCCACATCACAGAGCAATTTATATAATGCATCTGTAATATTTATCCTTTCAATACAAAATGAAGATGTGTGTGGTTTTTTTTTTTTTTTTTACTTGTGGCCTATGTCAGTGTCCTGTACATGTTTTCCTGTGTTGATTTTGCCATAGTGCATATGTCTATTGGACAATGTTTATTGTTTTATGTTTTTTATTTTTGTTTTTCCGGTCCTTATGTTTTTTAAAAAAACAAACCAAGCATTTCTAAAAGAATAAATGTTTATAAGCATAATGGGTGGATGTATACACAATAGCATGAAATTTTTTTATTTTTTTATTTTATACAGTGTTAGAAAAAAGTAGTACTTCTCGTCGGCCAGTAACTCCTATCACATTTGATGATGATGACGCTGCGGAAGCAGGTAAAGTGTCCATTGTAGTATAGGGTATGCTTGTAAAGGAATGGCCATAACAAAATTGCACTTTCATTAAAAGGTCCATCAAAAGAAGTATGGAGCAGCAGAAGTGGCACTTCTGTAAGACATCACCACAAAAAACCTGTGGCCGAAAAGAAAGCAAGGTTGTATGTCCCGGCCCAAACACAGCAGGCTACCCCGCCACGAAGATTATCGTCTGTATGTTCTGTCCCCCCCACTCCAAATTTTGGACACACCTCCAAGACGTCATCCACACTCCCCTCATCTTGATTGTGAGTATCAAACTGAAATAAATGAGAAAAATTTCAGAACGTAATCAAAATATTTCATAACCGCATTAAGTCAAAACACATCAAAAACTTAAATACTTACCGCAGTAAGTAAAAGCTGAAATGGAATCCAAGCTAAATGGCCTTGTCCACATCCAGTAAAGATATGTATGTCCACTTGAGCCATACAGTATGACATTGTGTGTAAGATGCTGCAACAAAAAAGCATGTTTTTTTTATTGCAAAAAGTAAGGTTTTTCCAAATTTCACATGTGTGTTTGAGGTAACATTGCAAAATACATATAAAAACATTACTATGTTTGTTTGATCAAAGCTATAAGGTTACACATTATGTATAGCAATGTGTTTTTATGGTGGAGTATGTGTGAGCTACAATAAAACTAAAGTGTTTGCTTTCACAATTAAGTAACCAGACACATTTGTCACAAACAGGCATATGTATGTATTTAAGCTATGAGTGATGATGTTGCTAGGCAGAATAGTTGAAAGCAACAGTGAATGACATGTGTTCCATGTGTAGTGATTTGTTTACATTTCTCAAACATATGGATAGCTAACGGAGATTTGTTTAACATTTCAGCTTCTAGTCCTGGGAACAGCATCCCTCCGCAACAACAGCAACACAGTGACATGGAGGAGACAAACATCTTAGAAATGCAGCCATTAAGGCAAGGAATGAGCCCCCCAGCACCTGTGAGTACACCACCACAGCAAAGCACACCACCACCACAACACAGCCCAACAACACCAGGAACACAAGGCCCTAATCAGGTGTTTTGGTCCATTTGGGCTAGACAGCAGGCCACTAATGAAGATTGTCTGCGTAAGCAGACACAAATGTTTGCAAGCCTACCATCTCACCTCAGAAGAATATCAAGAAATCTGAGTAGACAAAATGAACAAACAACCAGAATAGGCAATACCATGGAACTCATGCGTACAGACATTACACAGGTCATGGGCAACTTACAGCGCATAATGGAAGAACAGCACAGAATAATGAAAGAACAGCACAGACTAATGGAAGAACAGCACAGACAACAGCAAAGTTATATGAACATTTTTCAAAACAATCAAAAGATTAATGAAAGTTTATTCCGAATAGTAGACAATCAAAATGCTGCTACACGTGAACTCAATGCCACCCTCACTAACCTGAATGAAACACTCAGATGCATGCACCAACAGCAAACAAGCAGCAGTTCTGGTACGACTACTCCAAATATCACGCCAGTCTCATCACCACCAAGACGCTCCACCAGAGCACGACAACATGACAGTGCTAAAGGCAAAGGGCAGGACAAGCAGCCACCAAAAAAAACGTGAAAAAATACAAGTTAGACATTTGTGATAAGTAACTCAAAATAGTTAGTAAGTGTATGTTTGGCAAAAAATATATAACACTTGGCTCCTTGACAATTTTTACAACATCATTAATTATAAGTGGTACAAACAACAGCATAAAATTTGTACGCACATTTATTCTTTACCTTTTTTGGGGTATTGGAGGAGGGAAATGTTGATGGAGCCGCACATACATGTTAGCAGGAAGTAAACTGACCACTTGATTTTTTTCTAATCATTACTCTTTCTAGATTCCAATCATTCTCTTTTCCTGCAGACAATCCAAACTACAATGTTATTGATACATATTTTACCTTTCTTCTCTATACAACATTACAAGAAGAACACAATTGAGTTGCGTAAAAAGCTTTTAATATGTTGGCTTTGAATTTTTTATAAAACATTGACAAAATGAATGTCAGTATTGTTGGGACATGTTTGTGTGTGTTAAACATTAGTAAGAATGTTATTACACATGATGGTGAAACAAACAAATATGTACTTTTTAAACAAAAATCAAAGAATGTGTATAATAATGTATATATGTGGCAAACTGTGTATTTACTTACATCATCATCAAGTTTACTGCATCAAACATTAGGAAATAAATTATTCCTGATTACAGTAAGTTTGTGTGTCTTAAATATGATGGTGCATCACACATAGGGACACATGTATTCCTCAAGGCTAACACATTATATGTTGAGGAGTGTTTTTTGGGAACACAGGTTCTCAAACTCGGCCCTCAAGAACCCACACAGTGCATGTTTTGCAGGTCTCCTCACAGAATCACAAGTGACATAATTAGCTCCACCTGTGAACCTTTTAACATATGTCTGTGAGTAATTCATACACCTGTGCTTCTACTGGGTTACGTGAAAAACATGCACTGTGTGTGGTCCTGAGGGCCGAGTTTGTGAACCTGTGCCTGCCCCTAGGTGGTCTCAGCTGAATGTGTGTGCAATCTATGGCTCCAAGCACATTGGGCATGCCAGCCAGCTCATAGAAATCTACCCTGACGGCATGCCACGAGACTCCTGCGTAGGGAAGCAGATTGAGGCCTCGATGTGGGGCTGCAAAACAGCCAACACCTGTGTGTATATTTTAAAGAACAATAAACATGAGATTTTAGTACAGAACTGGCCACCAAGAAATTAAAACAAACAAAAAACAGAAGAGGTAGTTAGGTATACATCACCTGTGTTAAGATTCTGGAAAATGAGGGCTGTGAGATTCCTATGACATCCCCAGACACAGCCTGAAAGCTGCCAGTAGCCATAAAGTGCAACACAGCCAGGAGTTTGTGCAGGCCTGAAACAGAGCGAGAGCTTGCTGTCTCAGGGTCTAGGCCCAGTTTGACAAGGTCATACAGACGGAAAATGTTGTTACGATTTAGACGGAACATCTGTATGACCTTATCATCGGACAATGCGTTCAAGTTTAAACGCCCCCTAAAAATACGAGGCCTGCGCAGCCTCCGCGGAACCTGTACAACCTGCTGACCATGTTCAGTTTCTTGGCCCTGGGTACTTACAGGCTGATGTCTGAGGAATCCCACAGCACACAAAAGATCACTGGCCCACAGTCCTACTGCCATTTCTGAGTGTAGGTGTATTGAAATGGGCCTAACATCCTTTTATAGGCATCCTAATTCAGGTGTGATTGATTTTTGAGTTGCAACACATGTAAACACGATTGAAAAAAGCAGGTCTATTTTTTTGCCGCTTTTTTTACCGATTCGCAAAAAAATACGACCGCAATTGAGCACTCAGAAACTAACACCCAAATACGAATGAATAGTGAATTCCCGTATTCTATGAAATAACAGCCGCGTTTGACCGATGGTCTATTCATTCGTATTTCTGAACGTTGTCATTCAAACCATTACGAATAGTCCAAACACTGCCGAGATTGGTGCTTAGTGAATTCCCGGATTGGGACTTAGAAAAAAAACACAAATCGGACAAACTCGGATTTTTAGTAAATACTGGCCCTGGTCTTTGGATTTGGAGATACGGAGTATCTTCTCTTTGATGTGGAAATAATGGAAGCGCATAATGGTGTCTCTTGGGGCGTCTGCCAGAGCGGTTCAGGGTTTAGGCAGACGATGTATGAGATCTAGCAAAAGTTCTTCAGCCTTGATATCCGGTGCCAAGTGTTTAAGAATATCTAAAACATGTTCCTCAAGGTCTGAGATAGCTATAGACTCCGGTATCCCCCTGATTTTGAAATTATTACATCTGGAACGGTCCTCAAGGTCTCCAACCTTAGCCCTCAGGAAATCAACTTCGGCCTGCAGTGCATCATGAGATGTGATAAGGTCGTTATGCGAATGGATCATTTCCTCAAATTTATTTTCTAAATGGTCAGTTCTCTGACCAATATCATCAATGCTCTGTTGGCAAGATTGCAAGGCATTTTTAAATTCTGTAGAGATGTCCATTTTAAAGGTAGATAACAGTTGTTTTATGAGGCCTACAGTTAAAAGGGACACCTTGGGCTAGATCTGGAGTCGGCGTAGATCATGTCGGGTCGAATTATTTAGATAAAGCCGAGAGTTGTTTGGGGGGATCCATTCTCGTCTGGGAAGATTTAGCAGAGGATGGCGAGGGATGGGCTTGGAAGAAATTCTCTTTAGAGGTACCAGGGGTATCCTTCTTGGATTTAGGCATATTGGGACCGTAAGTGTAATCAGAACCAAAGATTATGGTGCTTCAGGTATAGTTTTAGCTTAGACGGGGTCAATCTTGTGAGGACAATAACTCAGTTCCTTGTAAGATGTAGAGAGAGCGGTGGGTGGGCAGGCATATAATCACATTGTTACACAGGCAGGTCACAGAGGTGAAATGCAAAACAATAATTGGAAAAGCCCCAGTATTGCTACATATGGCGTTTCAGAGCTTCGTGTGCAGACGGCCGTCTGGTTCCCTGCACTACACACATGCAGGAAGAGCAGGATGAGAAGGCAAAAGTCGGGGGTCCGGAGTGAAGGTGCTTGACATCTAACTAAACTCCACAGGTCCCGGGCCAGCCTAGGGGCAGTGTGGATGCAGGAACAGGTACAGAGGGTCGCCTACAGTGAGTAAGAACTTGGAAGTACCCCTTACCTCCTGTCCCGGAGATTTCCAGCCGATGCTTGGTATACGGTGTTACTGGGCTGGATATACTGTGCAGCTGGAGCTCCGTCCCTTAACAGGAGGGTGGGTTGTCAGCAGGGAGCTCAGGGCTGGTACAGGAGACCATTCCTTCCATCCAGGGGACCCTCCAGTAGTTGTAGGGCCATATACTGCACAGCAGGGGCCCCAGGCACTATACAGGAAGCTATGACGGTCTCATAGGGCAGCAGGCATGTATGCACATGATCATCGCAGGATGCTCGCGCCCCGGAACTCAGGACGCGGGTAAGCACCGCACTTTAGTCCCATGATCCCCGGCACACCTAGGCCGCAACCTGCAAGGACAGAATGGGCTGTCTCCCGGCTCCGCGACCGTCAGCAGCCAGTGCAGGGAGACTCTAGGGAGAGTGTGGGAACTCGGCGCTGGGAACACAGGGCTGTAAGCAGCTATAAGGGGGTATTATAGAGATTTGGAGCAGGAGCTCTATAGATATGCGTCCTCTCCTCACTGCTGCTAGGCCACGCCCCATGTTATGTAGCTTTAAATGGCTTGTTGCTGTTCCTCCATTTGCTGAAGCATGTAAAGAGTGGTGTTCCACATTGTTCCCAGCTCTTGCTACAGTTGGTGTCAGGGCAATTTGAACGGTTCTTGCAGCCACTGCAATCTCATACATGCTGTTGCTGAATGCCGAAAATGTCCCAAAATGTTTCGGGCCACAGACAGCATCTCCTGCATACATCTGTCATTTCTTAAAAAAACTCTGTATCCCCAATTTGATTGTGTGAGCAAAACATGGGATGTGTTTTCGAATTCACTCAGCTGTAATGCTCTCACAATATTTGTGGCGCTATCAGAAGTCACAAATCCTGAGGAGAGTCCAAGCTGGGTAAGCCATTTTGCTATGTCATCCCTTCGTTTTTTTTATAACAGGTTGTCAGCAGTACTGTATGTCTCTTAGTGAGACCGGTGATACAGAGAGTAGCCTGCCTCTGACTGATCTTGTGTTGCTTGTTTGATGCTTCTGCTGTTCCTGCTGCTGAAGGTAATTCCCCCATCCAGTAGGCTGTCCAATCATATAATCTTTCATTTTCCCAGTTCCGCTTGTCCAGATATCTGTGGTTACATGTACAGTTAGTACAATGGCATTTTGTAGGCCAATAGTTCGTTTTTTTAACATCCTGGTAAAGGTGGAGAATTGCTTTTCTAGTAATATTCAACCGAGATGGAATTTGGTAGCATGGACACAGGACCGCAATTAACCCACTGCATTAATGGTGGATATTGGGGGTCATTCCGAGTTGTTCGCTCGTTGCCGATTTTCGCTATACTGCGATTAGTCGCTTACTGCACATGCGCAAGGTTCGCAGAGCGCATGCGCTTAGTTATTTTACACAAAGTTAGGTATTTTACTCACGGCATAACAAAGCTTTTTCATCTTTCTGGTGATCGTAGTGTGATTGACAGGAAGTGGGTGTTTCTGGGTGGAAACTGGCCATTTTCTGGGAGTGTGCGAAAAAACGCTGGCATTTCTGGGAAAAACGCGGGAGTGTCTGAAGAAACGGGGGAGTGTCTGAAGAAACGCTGGGTGTGTTTGTGATGTCAAACCAGGAACGAAACTGACTGAACTGATCGCAATGTAGGAGTAAGTCTCGAGCTACTCAGAAACTGCTAAGAATTTTCTATTCGCAATTCTGCTAATCTTTCGTTTGCAATTCTGCTAAGCTAAGACACACTTCCAGAGGGCGGCGGCTTAGCGTGTGCAATGCTGCTAAAAGCAGCTATCGAGCAAACAACTCGGAATGAGGGCCATTGTACGCAGATCTAATACTAGCTCAGCCATCCTGGCATCAGTGATCCTCTATGCGACTGGGTGACAGCAGTGAAACTTGTGTACTCTTGCAAAGGATTGTTTGACAGTGAATTGTTGTTTGAAACTAATAGTAGTCTTCTTGGTACACTTCTAAGATGAAGATCCACCCCCATCAGCAGCTGCATGCCTAGCTGTGAAAGAGTCTGTTACGCAAGCTCAGCATCCTCTAGTCTCCTGCATACTAAAGCTTCACCTTTAGCAGCCGCCATTCCTAGGTGGATTAGGTCCACCTGGTACTTAGATGCCCCCAGGTCTTAATGTGGACAAGGAAACTATTGGAGGCTGGGAAAGTGCAACTAGAATATGCTGGAGTAGATACCTACCTGGCACGGAATGGGTTGAAGCTGGACAGCTGGGCACACACTAGACAAGGACTAGACCAAACTAGACTGGCAGGTACTGGTGAATAGCAGGAGTATAAACACACAGTGGGACCAGGACTGGATAAGGGAACGATGACAAGGATAATAGCACAAAATCAAGAGACTGCTACCAGAAGCAGGTAAGCAATAACCGTAAGACTGGAAGTATTGCTGGGGAACAAACACACACAGGCCAAAACTAGACAAGACTGGAGGGGCAGAGTTAGTACGTCCAACGGCTGTACTTGGGAGCAGCTCACTTTCAGATAGACAGCCTGGAGCTTGTGAGACACTGCAGATAGAATTTGCAGGTAGCTGTTCAGAGGGAATGCTCTATGGAAGCAGCTGAGATTACAGGCTGACAGGCTAAAGCTCCAAACACACTACTTGGTGGTATTTTGCAGATAGCTGTTCAGAGGGAAAGTCCAGGATAATGCAGGTAGTGACAGAATTATCAGGAATTTGGCGTAAACTGACAAAGAGAAGAGAGAGATCACAAAGCGGATGCCGTTTGTGATAACCCGGCGCTGTAATAGTGTAAATATTTATAAACTAATTGTTTCAGCGGCTAAGCATGAACAACTTGCCAGGTTGCAACATTTATGAACTAAAGAGAAAAGGGGGGAGTATGCTTTGCGCTTGAAACAATATATCAAAAATAAATGTGCAGTCGGACACAGAAGATTGACTCAGTACAACTTCAGAATAATAATAAAAAACACTTTTTATAGTATCGATTGAAGCAGAATATGCAGCATTTAGTACAATTTATCAAATGAACTAAAATAAAAATAAAAATAAAAATTAGATTATCATGCAGCATGCAATAAAACAGTTAAAATAACTATTTCAAGTGGTGATAATGAAGAATCAAAACACTGGCGTCCCAGTGTATTGGTTTGGGTTTGTAATTCCCGCAGGGATATTTTACAGTCTCACAGTCTCAGATGTTAATATAGTTCTTTGAAGGAAAGGTGCAATCTGTGATTGATGCTCCCGTGCTGGTTCCTGCGTTGGTATATAGACAGGGTCCTTATTAGATGAAATACACGTGGAGTAATAGTCTGTGCTTTATTTCCTGTTATAATAACAGCTGATAATTGCCGTCTTTACCAGAGTTGTTTTGTTAATTTTAATTATAGTGACAATGTTCAACTGACAAAGTATCCTAAGGTTCAAAGACAAGAGCACAGCTGGAACAGGGTTCATACACAAGGCAGAAACTATAACCAGCATAAGATTAAGGGCAGGCCTGCTAATATTAGGAGCAATTCCCAATCAGAGCAGCGAGGGAGACCAGGCCCTCTGATGAGGAGACTCAATGCACCTGTTCAGCTACACACACACAGACAAAACTCCTTATTATACTGCAGCTGAACACACAGGAAACATGCAGGAATCTGAAATAAACTGGGAATGCAGGAAAACATGGCAAGCTGATCAAATAGAAGCAGATCATAGCATCAGAACATGAACTGACCGCAAGCTGCGGTCGCAGCTTGTAACAAATTCTTCTAAGGAGTCCTGGATAGAGCTCCTTACCTCTACTTACTGTGGCTTTTGCAAATGCTACAGATGGCTAGACAGTTGTCAGGATTTGAGTAATAATAATTCCACACATATTATGACGAGGCATGACAATGTGCTTCTTCTTATCATGGGTAAGAATTGCTTCCATTGGTCCAAACAAAAAAAAACTACTATTGCAGCGCCTCAATAACAATATTATGAGTTCAATTAAATGAATACAAATAAAAATACAGAATTCCTGAGAAACTGCGCTTGCCGATAACACTATGTGGAGTGGTAAAACAAACAATATAAGAAAACAACAACAATGGCTGCGCTGTGTGTCAGGAGTTATATCAAAACGAGAGCCAACGTGTGAATATATAAATATAATATTTAATAACAGTACTTCACAATAAAAAGATATAAAATAATAAAGTAATAAGGATAATATTAAAATAATAACAGCACACCTATATCTGTCTCAGATGATTCATAGCTTATTAGCCATGTACTGGGTAATAAATGTAGATTGAAACTGTTCGTGTTCCACAAAATGTTGAAAGGTGGAAAAAGATTCAAATAGTGCAATTCCAAATGGTTATGGCTCAGAGTCACCAGGTAAGTGATGGTTAACTTTTATACCTCTCAGAGTGGGCTGGTTAATTAGCCGATCGTCCTCGGCTAAAAGTCCTGTGTTGCCCACTGCACTGTGCCCGGAGAGGAGATGCAGAAGCCGCCCGATGGCTGTCACTGACCACAGCGGTAGAATGGACGGCAGCCACCTGGAGCGGTGGGATGATCAATTGAAGTGGTAGCGAGACCAATATGGATTGCACCAATAATTCACCTGGACCAGGTGTGCATAGTGGCGAGGTCCTTGCTTCCATTGGTGCCTGACTTATATAAACATCATCATCAAAATCCTCATTGGTGCCAGCATCAGCTACACAAATATCCCTCTCATCCTGGTGCACTTCCACAGTAGCATCTTCAATTTCTTTGTCAGCATGTTGACTCGTACTGCTTATGAAAGGAGGCTTCTCTTTGAGTACAGTATCAGAAATCTCAGGCTCACACATAGCATTTAGACTCTCATCAGGAATTTGTGGCATTTCTGAACACAGTTTGTCTGATTCTTTAGTGTTTTTTTCAACACTGATTTTCCAGTGAGAAGGTCTTGCATCATCATGAGAGGCAGAAGAAGATGCCTCACTGACAGCTGCAGAACAACCAATTACAAACAAAGGCCAAGGCCTGCGCATTTCCTTGCCACTGCGTGTGGTGAAAGTCATGTTGGCAATTTTATGATTTTTGGCAATACATTTTTCCTGTATTAGAGGTCATATTTTTTCTTTAGCTTTGTAAAGTATTATTTTTATTTCAGGTGCCCTTTACTAAACCCTTTATGCCCTTGAGCACCAGCTTTAGTAGATGTTAAACTACTAATATCATGACCATCATGACTATTAGCTACCACAGCAGTAGTACTTGGTTCTTGCTTCGAGTGATCATGAGCCATATCGACTCAATGCTTATATTTTTGAACACAGTGGGGTACGGAACCTATAGCACACACAGGTTGTACAAAAAACAACATCTGAACGTATGACAACTCACACTGAGGACTCACAGTGATTATATTTATGAACGCAGTGCAGCACAGCACCTGTTGAGCTTTCTTGAACACAAAAATTGTAAAAAGAAACCAAAAACTTTTTTTTTACAAATGATAACTCACACAGCAAATTCATAGTGCTTATATTTATGAACGCAGTAGGGTACACAGTACACACAAGTTGTACAAAACCCCCCACTTTTTTATAGTTAGGATACTTTGCAAAAGCACCATCCGACTTGAAGTAGTTCTGAGTGCCGACACAATCATGACATATGGGTGCAATGTAAACAGACAATTAAATGCAATATTCAGATATAACTAATTACACATAAACCATATATCCAAAAATAATGAATTAGTTGTGCAATTAATTATTAACTGAATGGTCCTTAAACGGTGAACATGGTATTGTAAAATGTATGTGGTGCACATGGGCCACTGGGTCAAGGGAGGCCCACGCTGCACACCTTGCACCCATTTCTTCATTACTTACAGATGGAGCCTCCGTTATTTGTGTGCCTAGGCGTGCCCGCCTGGGCGCACCTAGTCACTGTGAGCGTCTTCGTCTGGACGGGCACATGCGCCCGGATGGAGATGCTCCCCATTCACTTTAATGGAGAGCGTCTCTATCTGTGCGCCCGGACAGAGGTGCTCTGAATGGGAAGCGGCTTGTGCACTTCCGGCGTGACTAGGCGGACGGATCGCCTAGTCACGCCGGGAGTGCACGCCTGCGCCTCAGCCAGCAAAGATAACGCTAGCTCCATCTGTACCTCTCAGGAGCAGCACAAATCACCAGGAAAATGGCGCAGTGGCCATTCTCCCAGCATTTTGCATAAGCACATTAGGGAAATTGTGTGCTGTAGTGCTAATTTTTCCAGACACCTGCACTGCCAGCTAGAGAGGAGTGAGCCGGGATGGGATATTCACAAGGGATCCATGCAAAAAGAATCGTACTACACTGCAGACAACCTGCATGTTCTATTCCCCAGGCATGACCCATCAGACATGACATACAGGGATTGAGAGAAGAGAGACAAAAAATAGGTAAGAGGCACTATTATAATTGTGATGTGGTGATAGATACTATGTAGCACAGGAAGACTCAAAGGACCAGGAGGTCAGCAGGAATAATATTTGACACTGTGTAACACAGAGAGCTATGGAAGCAACAGGAGGTCACCAGGAATATTGACTGACAAATAAAGAGACACAGAGGCACCAGGAGGTCAGCAGTAATAGTGCTTGATAATAGGGCCCAATTCAGAGCTGATGGGTTACATACACCTCCGATGGTGCAGTGACTGCCAGTGGTGGCTCCAACCTGACAGTGGTAGGAGGGCTGCTGCTACCCGTGCCTGCCCAGAAGGGGAGAGGAAGAGCGGAGATAACCTGTAAGCCAGGTTCCAACATCTGCGCAATGGATCTGGCAGGTGCCGGGACCGGCACAGGTGAACCAGTGGTGGCTGGACTGCGCATGCACAATCCCCCGACTTCTATGGACTGCATTGGCTGCAACCCATAGAAGCTGATGAGGCAGGTTGTGGCTTCCTACGGTCTGGCAGTTCCAGAGGGAGAAAACACCTCTCAATGGGACTGCCTGTAGTGTCTGTGATTGACAGGTAGGACTTCCAATAGGAAGTCACTGTCAGTCACAGTGAATCCAGTGCAGTCTCTTTCTCTCACTCTCTCCCTGATACTCTCTCTCTCTCTCTCTCTCTCTGTCTGACACCCTCCCGCTCACTCCCCCTCCTGCTCTCTCTGTTCCTTTGTTTCCCTCTTTCTTGCTCCCCTCTCTCTCTGTCTCTCTCCCTCTCTGACACCCTCTCTCCCACTTGCTCTCCTCTCTCTCCCTGTTTTTCTCTCCCTGACACCCTCTATCTCCCCGCTTGCTCTTTCTTCCTCTCATTGTCTCTCCTCTCACTCTCTCCCTGACACACTTTCTCTCTTGCTCCCCTCTCGCTTTCTCCTTGACACCCTGTGTCTCTCCCGCTCACTCCCCCTCCCTCTCTCACTGACATTGTCTCTCTCCCTCTCTTGCTCCCTTCTCTCTCTCTTCCCCTCTTTCTCCCTCCCTGACACCTTCACTTTCTTCCCTATCTCTTCCCTCTCTCTTTCTCCATCACTATCTCTCTTGCTCCTCTCCAATCTCTTTCCTTCTCTCTCCCTGACAATCTCTCTTGCTCCCCCCCCTCTCTCTCTTCCTGACACACTTCCTCTCTCCCCTCTCTTTCTTTCATTCCCTCTCTTTCCCTGACACCTTCTCTCTCTCTCATGCTCAGAATATCTCTCTCTCCCAGACACCCTCTCTCTATCTTTCTCACTCCTCTTTCTCCCTGAAACCCCTTCTCTCTCTCTCTCTCTCTCTCTCTCTCTCTGATACCCTCTTTCTCTATCTCGCTTTTCTCTCTTTCTCTCTGATACTGCCTCTCTCTTGTTCTCCCCCTCTCTTCCCTGACACCCTCTTTGTCCCTCTCTCACTCCCCTCACTCTCTCTGCTGCTTCCCTATGGGGCAAAGTAATGACAGCGGTGGGGTGCAGAGTAAATTGTATCGGTGTGCCCCTATAGTTTTGTTGCACTGGATCCCCCATACATTTGTTGCCCTTAATCCGGTTCTGATGCTAATAGTTTTTGTTGTGCATGGTGTCAGTTTTCCCTGTCTGCAACATCTCCTCACTCATGCCGTGCTAAGGTCAGGGTGTCTGACTAACAACAAGGAAGCGTGAGTTTATTACCAGAGGAGGTGTGCCTTATGATACTGTATGCTGGTTTCAGATTTGTGCTAAACAGTGAATGTTAACTGTAAAACAAATAGAGGCTGAGAAAAGGGAAGTGTATGGGAGGAGGCAGCCCAATTAGGGGACTATGAAACTGCACAGAAATAGGTCACATGGAGGATGATATATTGTTAAAATACATAAAGGAGCAAGTTTCGTTTATCTTTGGAATTACACTTGTGCTTTATGGTGACTTTTTGACACACAGCCCTGGAGCAATAGTCAGGCAGTTCCTCCTAGGGCTTAGCCTGAGGTTGCTGTTGCCTCACTAGCAAAGACCCCATGGTTTGCCTGGACACGGAAAGTGCAACTTTGTTGCCATGTATCTTGGTTGTTTGGTCCTCTACAGCATTTATTGCCTCCTACATCTTTGCAGTGCTTGAGGGACATGTGGTACCTTTTGTGCCATATATAAGGTAAGACCTGTGCTAGATGAGTGTGGGGAGTTACAATGAGCATTCATTTATGTCAGTAATTTAGTTACAATAAGGTAGAAATTAATGTTACTACAGACATTTGATGTATGATTAATGTAGTACGAGTATTATACACTATGCTGTGATTGCTATTTCCTTGTGAATGAAACAACAGATCAGATCTGTGTGTTTGTTCATGTGTTTCCTTTCTTTCTGTTGTTGCACCATTTCAGCCAGTGTTCTGCATAATTAGATAACTATCTAGACATACAGTAGCTTCTCTTTGTGGATTTTATGATGATGCTAAAACCATTATCTGTTGTATGAAAACCATTATCTGTTGTATGGAAATAGTCTCTGTGGACCTTAAATCATTACAATCGCAATAATATATATTGAATTTGGTTATACCATTCCTTAATGTGAAAAAGAAATTATACCCTCTAAGACATGTTCATTTTTTCTAACTAAAATGTTCATTAATTTTACAGGGCAGGGAATGTAAAATACCCCATAGGGTAGGATGGGTGGGGGGGTGGGGGGGATGGGGTGGTGGTGGTATGTAAGGTCGACAATATCTAGGTCGGCCACTATTGGTCGACAAGGACTCTAGGTCGACATGTACTAGATCGACATGACAGAGGGTCGACATGAGTTTTTTCACTGTGTTTTGGTGTCGTTTTTGGTGACCAGGATCCACAATTAGTGCACCGTGTCCCCTCGTATGGCTCGCCTTCGGGCAAAGTTCCTCGCCCCGCTACCGCTGTGCTCAGCACAGGTTACCATTCCTGACTGCAATCCATGTGGATTCCTAAAGTATGAAAAAGTTCAAAAAATAAAAAAAGTGAAAATCTCATGTCAACCTTTTGTCATGTCGACCTAGAACGTGTCTACATAGAGTCCCTGTCGACCTAGAAACCATGTTGACTTACTTACTGTCGACCAATAGTGTTCGACCTAGACAGCGTCGACCTAAGTGTGGTCGACCTAGAGACCGGATACCAGGTTGGGGTGAGGGGGTACAAAAAAAAATGGAAAGTGGATTGAGGTATATATTAGCAGGCATTTCATATAGCTGTTAAAAGTCACAGCTGTTGTTGCCACTGTATCAACCAATGCTTGGCAACAGACCCCAGGGCTTGGCATGCTGTAGCGCCGATTGTCGGTGAACCCTTGCTAGCATAGGGTTTTCTTCTGGGCTGGCTATCTATCCCCAGCTGTAGGGGGATGGCACTCAGCCTAGTGGTAAAGACAAGTTTAAATATTTTGCCTTGTTGTTTTACCTATGCAGCTGTACCCTTCTTGATGTATTGGCTTGTGCTCCTGAGACATACTTATTGTTTTTAACCTGATCCTATATATCATTTGCCTTTTTTTTTTTATCCTGACCTTTAGCTATTCTTATGACAATGATTTGTATGCTGGCAGCCCTGACCATGGAATATTTAATGGTATTCTGTTTCACTCCTGCCCTTGATCTATGAGTGTACTAATGGAATTGTTTGATACAGTGGAACACGCAGGGGGGGTTTCCAAGTACCTGGAAACCCCCCATGAGCCAAACATTTCATTTTAGAGACGGAGACAGCTGTGTCTCCATCTCAATAAAAGCCGAGACTGCGGAGCTGCAGTATCAGAGAGCTCCATAGCTCTCTGCACAGAGAAAGTCTGTGGGGAGCTGCTGGCTGTGCATGCTCGACCACAGCAGCTCCCTCCATCTTAATAGTGCCGCCTGTCTGCTCTCTAAGCCCCTGCCTGGTATGTATGAATATGTAAGGACTAAAGGTCCATACACACTTAACGATAAAATGAGCGACGTCGCTCATTTTACCCCTCCTTGAGCGACGTCGCTCATTTTATCGTCAAGTGTGTATGCCGCCAGCGACGACCGATGCGTGGCCCCGCGGGTCGGCAACGATCGTCGCTGTCGGTAGGGCATGCATGAAGGATGTGGACTGTCGTCCACGACCTTCATGCAGGGCTATAAAAACAGAAAGTGACCACACCTGGCGCCACCATACACCAATTAAAAATTAAACGGCTTACTTTAATAACAACCAATTAGAGTAGGTAACCCCGAAAAATGGGCGTGGCTTATGGAAAAAGGGGCGTGGCTTCGCGGGAGGCCCCGCGATCGCGAGCCACGCCCCGTTTTCGTCACTGAGGGGGCATGCCCAGCGCTCTGTGAGCCGCTGGCATGCTCCCTCTCCCTCTGACTCCACTGAATAGACGCTGTGCGCATGCGCACAGCGTCTATTCACCGCTGCTCTGCTAAGCAGAGCAGCGATTGACAGAGCCTCCCAACTGACCCCCCCACCGCGGGACACTGCGGCCCGCGGGTGGGACAGCGGGACAGTCCCCAAAAAACGGGACTGTCCCGCGAAAATCGGGACAGTTGGGAGGTATGGATAAAAATATAGTGCAATACTGCTTCACCATACAAACGGTTTATTCTGACAAAAACACACTTCCATTAAACATATAATTTAAAAGCATATCACCCATATGGGATACTGGAACACCACTTCACTACAGAGCCAGCTGCGTTCGGTCATCTGTGCGTGATCCAGTTGGTTAGAGCCTTGTGCTTAAGCGCGCTTTCGGTCCTCAGACCTTCCTCAGATGTAAGTGTGTTTTTGTCAGAATAAACCGTTTGTATGGTGAAGCAGTATTGCACTATGGGGGTCATTCCGAGTTGTTCGCTCGGTAAAAATCTTCGCATCGCAGCGATTTTCCGCTTAATGCGCATGCGCAATGTCCGCACTGCGACTGCGCCAAGTAAATTTGCTATGCAGTTAGGAATTTTACTCACGGCTTTTTCATCGTTCTGGCGATCGTAATGTGATTGACAGGAAATGGGTGTTACTGGGCGGAAACAGGCCGTTTTATGGGCGTGTGGGAAAAAATGCTACCGTTTCCGGAAAAAACGCAGGAGTGGCCGGAGAAACGGGGGAGTGTCTGGGCGAACGCTGGGTGTGTTTGTGACGTCAAACCAGAAACGACAAGCAGTGAAATGATCGCAGATGCCGAGTAAGTCTGGAGCTACTCAGAAACTGCTATGAGGTGTGTAATTGCAATATTGCGAATACATCGTTCGCAATTTTAAGATGCTAAGATTCACTCCCAGTAGGCGGCGGCTTAGCATGAGCAAATCTGCTAAAATCCGCTTGCGAGCGAACAACTCGGAATGACCCCCTATATTTTTATCCTTCTGAGTTTTCAGCATATCAGGATATCTGTGGGAATTGAGGATCCACGCCATCTGGTGGATGATATGCATGATTGACTCATATTTATGTGAGTTGAACCAATAAAACTTCTCTTTCATTTTAACCTAAAAAATTGGTTGCACTATGTCTGTTTATTTTAATTTTACAGACATGTTACCTCTCTGAAAAGAGTGGACTATTACATCTCTCTGTCAACATTCTCTGAAAAAGAGGTTACCTACTCTAATTGGTTGTTATTAAAGTAAGCAGTTTAATTTTTAATTGGTGTATGGTGGCGCCAGGTGTGGTCACTTTCTGTTTTTATTGTCCTATATTGGGGTCTTGGTGAAGGCTCTTTTGTACCACACAGGCTGCCTCTATATTTATAAGCGTAGATCTAATCACCAATCTTGCCTCCTTCATGCAGGGCTGGCGGGGGCGTGACGTCACTGAGCGATATGAGCGGTCATATCGCTCAGTGAGTACAGGCGGCCGCCGACCGGCTGGCCTGGGAGGGGGAAACGTTAGACGATGTCGCTCACAGAGCGACATCGTCTAATGTGTATGGGCCTTAAGGTTGAAGTTCATGTGTGTATGTTTATGTATGTATCAGGGACGTGCGGTGAGGTAAATGGTTCAGGAGGCACTGGCTAGCACCAGAGCCAGATTTACATGCAATATATGAGCCAAAGGGTGCATCGTATGACAGGAAAGGCTCTGCCTCACCCCACTGCACGTCACTGGTAGGTAGGTATGTATGTATGTATGTATGTATGTATATATATATATACACACACACAACAGGTCCAGGTGCAGCACTCACAGACCAATGAATGACTCTTCAGGCGCGTTAAATGCATTTAACCTGCCTGAAGAGTCATTCATTGGTCTGTGAGTGCCGCACCTGGACCCGTTGTATGCACATACTTTGTGAGGGCACCGGACGAGTAACCGCTGCACAGGGAGAGCCGTACCATATGGTGTTTTTTTATATATATATATATATATATATATATACACATGCACAGTAGATATAGATATATATTACATACTGTATATATTATATATACACACACACACACGGAAACCCCCCCAAGTTAATCCTGCATTTGTCCCTGTGATAATTATCATTTTGGTTTTGGAAGTCTATAATACTCCATCTTCTATCTTTATTATTAGTGCATGTACATTAATGTTATTCTTTCTATGCAGCTAGATTTTCCCATCAGTGGAGTTTTTAATATAGCTGTCATTACTCAGTATGCAGCCTCAGAGTACATGACTATTATCCATCTGCAGCTTAACACTGACTGCTGCTTAACCACTTGCCACTTCTACTTGCCCTAATGTTACTGAGCTGGATATGGTCAATTGCTATTATTATATAATTTGCCATGTTCATATTAGACCTATGCATCTGATAACATCTAAAAGACCTGGTTAGTCTCTCTCTCTGTCTCCAAAATAATCACAGTAATACTTAAATAGTGATATTCCTCTACCATTTGAGTACTGGTAATTGTCTTCAGCTTTAAGGGTAAGGTGACTGGCATAGGTGTAAACCTGTATTCGTTGTTCTGTAGGTCTTATCACTTGTCTTCAGATTTTATTCCTAACACTACCTACCACTTAAAAACCTTCTCAGTGTCAAATTCCACAGATATTTTGCACAAAATTCTCAACATTTCTACATAATTTCACACATTGTGTAATACTGTATGTAGGAGAGGAAAGTATTTCTACATACAAGAAGGCAAAGTAAGAGAGTTTCTATTAGATGGCATTTTTGTGATTATATTGTCTCAGAGCAATATTTTAACTTGAACACCACCAAACTCTAGAGTCCAGGTGTACCATATTTCCTCTATTCAGGGCTGGTTCTAGACCTTGTGGTGTCCAGGGCAAAACTTCCCTTTGGCACCCCCCCCCCCCTCCCCCCATTCAAAACAGGGTTAATGCGGGCCAACAGCACACTGCAAAAAATACTGGCGTGGCCACAGAATAGTACCAATATACATTACACTGCACAGTACTGTCCGTCAGTCACATTACACCACACAGTAGTACCCGTTATACACATTTTGCCATGTTAGAGCCCCTTACACACATTACATCACAGTAGAGTAGAGCCCCTTATACACATTATGCCAGGTAGAGCCCCTTATATGACACAGGAAAAACACAGGGTGAAAAAAAACCTGATTCACGCCTTTTAGAACATTTGTCATTTTGCCTCCTTAAAGTAATGCCCCTTACACATTATTCCACACACCGTAATGCCCATTACACATTATTCCTCACACCATAATGCCCATTACACATTATGCCATACACCGTAAAGCCCATTACATGATATGCCACACACTATAATGCCCATTACACATTATGCCAACTACCATAACACCAATTACACGTTATGCCACACATCATAGTTGCCCATTTCACATTATGCCACATACTGTAACACCAATTACACATTATGCCACACACCATAACACCCATTACACGTTATGCCACACACCATAACGCCAATTATACGTTATGCCACACACCATATTGCCTATTTCAACTTATGCCACACACCGCAATGCCCATTACATATTATGCCATACACCAGGGGTGGCCAAACAGTCGATCGCGATCGACTGGTCGATCGCGGACATGCGACCAGTCGATCGCGATCCGCCGCCCAGCCACCCGAAGCCGCGCCTCTCCTGCCTGCCGCTCTGCCTCCTCAGTCTGGTCTGCGGCAGTGACGGCCGAGTGTATAGCTCAAATCAGGTGCCGGTTCGTTAGCCAATGAGAGCTCGCGGACCGGCGCCTGATTTGAGCTATACATGCTGCCGTCACCGCCGGAGATAAGACTGAGAAGCAGGGCGGCAGGCAGGAGAAGCGCGCGCTGCGCTCTCCACACAGCAACGGTGAGCTCTTCTATGGGGGCATATCTGGCATTGTGGGCCCATGGCTCAGTGGGGGCCTATCTGGCAATGTGGGGCATATCTGGCACTGGGGGCATATCTGGCTCTGCGGGCACATGGCACTGTGGGGGCATATCTGGCACTGTGGGGGCATATCTGGCACTGTGGGGGCATATCTGTAATCTGGCGCTGTGGGGGCATATCTGGAACTGTGGGGGCATATCTGGCATTGTGGGCACATGGCTCAGTGGGGGCATATCTGGCACTGGGGGCATATCTGGCTCTGCGGGCACATGGCACTGTGGGGGCATATCTGGCACTGTGGGGGCATATCTGGCACTGTGGGGGCATATCTGTAATCTGGCGCTGTGGGGGCATATCTGGAACTGTGGGGGCATATCTGTATCTGGCACTGTGGGGGCATATCTGGCACTGTGGGGGCATATCTGTAATCTGGCGCTGTGGGGGCATATCTGGCACTGTGGGCACATAGCACTGTGGGGGCATATCTGTATCTGGCACTGTGGGGGCATATCTGGCACTGTGGGCACATGGCACTGTGGAGGCATA
Organism: Pseudophryne corroboree; assembly: GCF_028390025.1. Classification (NCBI taxonomy): domain Eukaryota; kingdom Metazoa; phylum Chordata; class Amphibia; order Anura; family Myobatrachidae; genus Pseudophryne; species Pseudophryne corroboree. The sequence continues at coordinate 568,654,153 of NC_086449.1, read as the reverse complement.
TCTGGCACTGTGGGGGCATATCTGGCACTGTGGGGGCATATCTGGCACTGTGGGCACATGGCACTATGAGGGCATATCTGGCACTGTGGGCACATGGCACTGTGGGGGCATATCTGGCACTGTGGCGGCATATCTGGCACTGTGGGCGCATATCTGTATCTGGCACTGTGGGCACATGGCACTGTGGGGGCATATCTGTATCTGGCACTGTGGGGGCATATCTGGCACTGTGGGCACATGGCACTGTGGGGGCATATCTGTAATCTGGCACTGTGGGGGCATATCTGGCACTGTGGGCACATGGCACTGTGGGGGCATATCTGTATCTGGCACTGTGGGGGCATATCTGGGACTGTGGGGGCATATCTGGGACTGTGGGCACATGGCACTGTGACGGCATATCTGGCACTGTGAGGGCATATCTGGCACTGTGGGGGCATATCTGTATCTGGCACTGTGGGGGCATATCTGGCACTGTGGGCACATGGCACTGTGGGGGCATATCTGTAATCTGGTGCTGTGGGGGCATATCTGGCACTGTGGGCACATGGCACTGTGGTGGCATATCTATCTGGCACTGTGGGGGCATATCTGGCACTGTGGGCACATGGCACTGTGAGGGCATATCTGGCACTGTGGGCACATGGCACTGTGGGGGCATATCTGGCACTGTGGGGGCATATCTGGCACTGTGGGGGCATATCTGTAATCTGGCACTGTGGGGGCATATCTGGCACTGTGGGCACATGGCACTGTGGGGGCATATCTGTATCTGGCACTGTGGGGGCATATCTGGTACTGTGGGCACATGGCACTGTGGGGGCATATGTGTTTGAGGTTTTTACCTGTGGGGGCCAATGTGTTATTTTGTGTGAGGCAGTCATTACACTCTGTGCAGCAAGGCTACGTCCCTTTTTTTAGTTATACCATGCCCACTTTTTATTATACCACGCCCACTTTTTGTTATGCCATGCCCCTTTTTTTGCTATTATTCCTCCTAGGTAGATCATAAAAGATTTTTAGCTTTCACAGTAGATCACCGACTCCAAAAGTCTGGCCGCCCCTGCCATACACTGTAATACCCATTACACATTATGCCACATACAGTTATAACCTCTGACTCAATTTTATCCACACACAATAATGTCCTTAACAAATTATACCCCACAGTAAGACATCTAATTACTTTTAAATGACCTGGTCATTGTCAGGGATCTCATGCTTGTTGCCAGGGGTCTCATGCTGATTGTCAAGAGTTTCATGCTTTGAGTTCCATGCTCATTGCCAGGGGTCTTATGCTAGTTGCCAGGGGTCTCATGCTCATTGTCAAGGATTTCATGCTCTGGGTTCCACACTTGGTGCCAGGGGTTTCATGCTTATTGCCAAGGGTTTCATGTTCATTACCAGGGGTTTTATGCTTGTTGCCAGGGGTCTCATGCTCATTGCCAGGGGTTTCCTGCTCATTGCTAGGAGGTTCATGCTTATTGTTAGGGGTTTATATGGGAGAAGATGCATTTCTGCATCTTCCCCCACTGCCAGCATTACCGTCAAGTAGGACCTCTAGTATCTGTCTCCCTGCTCTCCTCCAGACGCTAAAGGTCAAGTGGGACCTCTTGTGTCGGTCTCTCTGCTCTCTTCCAGACGCTAGAGGTTAAATAGGACCTCTAGCATCTGTCACACCGCTCACCTCCTTAGTGTCACCTGCAGGCAGGCACCTTCTGCAGCCGTTGTTATTGTGCGGGTGGGCGGCTGTGAGGTAACTGCGTCCACACCCTCAGGCTGCAGGACCCCATATGGCTGCCCTGCTAGCACGCACTTATACCGCCACTGGTTCATTTCCGACTGCAATGATCTACTCACTTCTAGTATAATCCACCCTGCTGTTATTGCACATTGAACAGCATATAGAAGGTAGTAGCAGTTGCTTTACCGACGGACACAATACCGACGGTCATAATCCTGACAGCCACAATACCGACACGGTCACAATATCGACATTCATTATGCTGACATGTTCAAAATGCCGACATAGTCAGAATACCAACATTTGAAATGCTGACATGTCAAATGCCGGCATGCGTTTTTAAGGAATTTTTGCCCCAAAACAGACTTGTTCATACTTTACCATCCCAGTGGACATGGAGGGGGAATATAATAGTGTGCCGAGTGGTGTACACTTAGACGGTGTCTATGTTGACCTATGTCGACATTGGTACAAACCCCCTACCAGAAAAACTTATGTCGTATTTTGACATTTCAGCATATCAAATGTCGTTATTCTGACTGTCGGCATTTTGAACATGTTGCTATAATGAATGTCGGTATTTTGACCATGTCTGTATTTTGACTGTAGACCAATGGCTGTCGAGATTATGACTGTATTATTTCAGTCTGTAAATCATACTGAACCCATAGAAGGTGCTATTAGTTACCTCTATAGTTGGAACACTTCCATTTGGATAGAGAGAGATGAGCAGCTGTGAAGGGGTTAATTATACAAATTGCTGTTTTCCAAAAACAGATCAATTCCACCAAATATGGGCCTTTGTTGCTTTGGCAATATTGCACATACTCAAACAATTGTGTAATACTGTTTATACAGTATTCAACAGCTATTTCCCCGAATGGCAACAGCTGTAGACAATCATGTGGCTCCCTGCTAAATATCCTAATACACTCTGGGGGTCATTCCGACCCGTTTGCTCGTTGCATTTTAACGCAGCATAGCGAACGGGTCCCTGCTGCGCATGCGCCGGCGCCATAGTGCGCCTGCGTATGCGGGACAGCCGAAGGCCGTAGCAGGACAGCGATCGCCTCTGCCTGATTGACAGGCAGAGGCGATTGATGGGCGGGAGGGGGCGAAACGGCAGCGTTTGGCCGCCATTTTGAAGGTGCGGTCTGGCCAACACAGGCGTGGCCGGACCGAACGGGGGGCGGGCCGCAGCGGTGCTAAATTTAGCACAGCTACGATCAACTCGGAATTACCCCCTCTGTCAATTACTGTAAGTCTCTGTAGTTCAGCTTCCTATGCAATCATCACTTTTGTTTTCATGGAATTCTATTAAAAATGAAGAAGTGAGGCCATTCCTATTTGACACAAGCTCATAATAGTTTCTAAAGCAGTTTTTTATAGAATGTTGCTCAGCTTCATCATTTTTTGATGCCCAACTCTGTAGTTGGAAATAATAGAGCCTATCTCCTTATCAGTAACATTGGTATTATAAAATGGTCAGACCATAGAGTGCTATTCTGCATTATGGGGGTAATTCCGAGTTGATCGCTAGCTGCCGTTGTTACGCAGCACAGCGATCAGGCTACAAAACAGCATTTCCGCGCATGCGCATGCCTCGCAATGCGCACGTGTGACGTATGGGTACAAAGCCCGTTGTGGTAGTGCACAGGTTCTAGTGAAGTTTTCAGTCGCACTGACGGCCGCAAGAAGATTGACAGAAAGGGGGCGTTTCTGGGTGTCAACTGACCGTTTTCAGGGAGGGTTTGGAAAAACGCAGGCGTGTCTGAAAAAACGCAGGCGTGGCTGGGCGGGTGTATGACGTCAAATCCGGACACGAATAAGCTTAATTGATCGCAAGCGCTGAGTAGGTTCAGAACTACTCACAAACTGCACAAACTGTTTTTGCAGAGCTCGGCTGCACAGGCGTTCGCACTTCTGCTAAGCTAAAATACACTCCCCAGTGGGCGGCGGCATAGCATTTGCACGGCTGCTAAAACTAGCAAGCGAGAGATCAACTCAGAATGACCCCCTATATCCGCTATGGTATTTAGGACCTGGGTAAACCATTCAAATAATGTGGCAAGAGGTGTAAATAACTTTAGTTGCATGCAGAAAAGGATTTCTATGCCCATTACATAGGCACAACAGTTGGGAAGTTCGAAATGGCTCCATTGTGCTATATAAGTTGAGGCGAGAAGCTATGCTGCAAACCTTTATACAAAACAACACTTAGCACACCAATTCCCTCCGCCGCGCCCCCCTCCCCCCCTCTTCCGCGATCTCTCCTTTATTTGTACATTGGCCCTCATTCCGAGTTGATCGCTCGCTAGGTACTTTTAGCAGCCGTGCAAACACATAGTCGCCGCCCATGGGCGAGTGTATTTTCGCTTTGCAAGTGTACGATCGCATGTGCAGCCAAGCGGTACAAAAACATTTTGTGCAAAACAAGACCAACCCTGTAGTTACTTATCTTGTGCGATGATTCCAGCAACGGTGCTCCCGGAATTGACGTCAGATACCTGCCCTGCAAAGGCCTGGTCACGTCTGCGTTTTCCCTACCACTCCCAGAAAACGGTCAGTTGACACCCATAAACGCCTTCTTCCTGGCAATCTCCTTGCGGTCGGCTGTGCGAATGGAATCGACGCTAGAAGCAGTACACGGCAACAATGGTCTTTGTACCTGTATGACGCGCATGTGCATTGCGGTGCATGCAAAGTTTTGCGTTTTTTTTTACCTGATTGCTGCGAAAATCGTCAGCGTGCGATCAACTCGGAATGACCCCCATTGTGTCACGTGAGATTCCACAGTGTTAGCCATGCCAAATAAAAGCACTGAGGCTCTCTTGCTGCTTCCGCTATTTTTTAGGTAGTGGTACAGGAAATGTGGAAAAATAATATACAGTGTAATATACAATACAATATAGTGTATTCTGCCTAGCTATTAAAATGTATCATATATAATTTCCCATTCCTTGTTCAGATCATTTATTAAGAATATTTAATATGTAGCGGCAGTTTCCTGTGTAAAGAGTCTCATAAAGTAAGGCACAACATCTAGATATTTCATTCAGGCAGTTTGCCAAGTTGCATTTTTATAAACTGCACTACAGTATGTGCAAAGAAAAGTTAATGTTTAAGACATCTGATTAGTTGGATTAATATTTAAACCTGAGGAGTTACTGAATGTGTGTAACTCATCTTAATTAATGCAGACAGTTCATAGTGCTTGAGAAGGAAGTTAATCCATAATTTGCATATAGCAAAACAATATAATTTTGCATTCTCATTTTAATGATGTTAAATGAGGGTGGCTTATAGCTTATAGTAGTCAAGGGTATAACAATGATAAAAGGAGGATATACTGTATATTTCTTTTCACGGCTAGAATTGTGGCAGTTAATTTAAAACTTTATTAATGAGGGAGATTGGTATATACTTTTGTGCAATTTTTGTCTAACAGAATGATGTCTGATTCTTAGTTATTAATAGAACCAGTGGCTTGCTATAATGGGTGCAAGGTTTTTGGTACACGTGGGCCCCTGAGTCCAGAGGGGCCCAAACCGCACCCTCTACACCCATTCCCTGAATACTTAGCCGAAGAGTCCCGCGTAGGTGGCAGCAGTGCTCCACAAATCACTGGGAAAATGGCATAATGCCCATTTCACTGACGTTTAACGCTTAAATAAAAAATGTTTACTAATGCCTTATCCTTTTCCAAATATCTTAAATCTTTTTTGTCAAGGGAACTTTAAACAATATAAAGCCAACCAAATAAAGTTTATCATTCAAACAATGAAACAATTTTCAGACATCATCTATTCGGCATTTCAGCAACATATGAAGTGTTGCTGCCTCCAAACTGTTCCTGTTTGAGGCTGATGTAGCTTCTTTATCAAATCAATTTGGGGGAGGTTTATCAAAGTTTGGAGAGAGATAAAGAGGAAAGAGATAAAATACTAAAATATTGCATTCTAACTGAAATTTAACAGGCTGTATTTGTACAGGAGCTGATTAGTTGGTACTTTTTCTCTCTCCAGTTTATCTCTCTCCAAGCTTTGATAAATCTCCCTCTTTGTAAAAATCACTAGGAAACCCTAGCTCTGTGTCACAGTCTATGGCGCATGCGCAGGTCTCTGGGGAAATGGTGCGCTGGAAATTTCTGCACCGAGATTCTCTTGGCCAGTGCTCCCCCAGATTCTTCTGAGAAATCTTGCACCCCACTAAATCGCCCTCAATTTCAAACTGTCTCAATTTACCCCACAACCACCATTTTGGAAGAAAACTGGCTTAATAGTTCATGCTTATCTTTAGATAAATGATTCACATGGTTTTATACATTAGC